>NC_135063.1:5454545-5757575 GCF_051401765.1 Calliopsis andreniformis
AAAAATATTAATAATTTTAGTTGAACTCTTTGTGGAAAGTTTGGTTTATAAAATAATTTTCTGTCGTTATCATCTTGCGAATGTATGTCAACAAATAATGTTTCGTGCACATGAGTACAGTTTCTTTGCTTTGAATAATATTAAGCTATACTATATTCAGTATATTTTCAAATATCGTGCTTTTAGAATTTATAACTCTCAAAAACTACTAGCACCCACATCTTACTCCAAAAATTACTAACAATTTTCCATTTAACTTTCCCATTTAAAGATATCTTAATTTAAAAAATCTCAAATCTATGTTGAAATCACCTAATGATATCATGTACTATTTGTGTCTTATGAGAAGTCCTCTGGAAAGCATTAGAGGCAATTCTTTCCAGAGGACTTCTCATAAGAGACGTAACCTACCCCTCATCCACAAGATATAAAAAGGCTCGAGAAAGCCGAAAGAATGCAATTTTCGTTTGACACCCGGTTAAGCGTGATTGTTACATTGTGACGAGGAATGGAGGACAGTCCACTTTACACGGCTATCCGATTCCTGATCCTGTTCCTGAAGAGAGATATGGGTGGACGGTTTCTCTACCCGTTGCCTATGTAGATACCAACGATCGGCTTCTCTTCGGTAGCCCGTCTGGTTTTTTGGTAGCAGTTTGCCGGAGTCCCACCGCCACCGAGCCATGCCTGTCTGCCCTAAGGCCACTCTTTCCTTTCCGAAGGAAGAACGGTGGATGGACGATCTTAGCGAGGGCTTCGAGCCGCTCCCAAACTAACTGCCACTTTCACCCTTCAGAAGTGCGTCTCGCGACCGACTATTCTCGCATTTGTCCAATTAACAGCGTCCACGATGGTATCTCGTCACGCGAGGTTCGATACAAGTTACCATGGACACGCGAGATTATAATGTATAATGGCAAGCCACGCGAGAACACTTGCTCACCGTGTAATGAGAAGCATACGTGTCCACGCGGCAAAGGTCACTTTGAAGTCCTCGTCGTTCGAAGGAAGGCGAAACTGAAACGTGTCAACCGACGAGGCGATTCCCATTGATTGCGTAACGGTTGGATCGGATGAAGAAATTCGGGAAATAACGAGGAGGGGTTTACAAGGTCTTCAATAAATCATGTCCTCTCTCGATTGATAAAGCCGCGATTAATTAGCATATCAGATGTGAACGGTTGAGGAGATGTCGCGGTGGCCTTGGAACGATCACCTTGCAAGGATCCTATGGTATCGAGTGAGCACGTTTCGCGAGAGGGTCGTATCTATCGTCGAATGAACGAGGCACCCGGTATATGGACGGATCGTGCGGGAGAGAAAGATCAAGCGCTCCACCCACGCCCATGTCTCAACCTGTTCTGTTTCTGGCGTGGAGCCGCGGTTACAGGTGCCTCCCCGAGGGCATTCCTGCTGGAATTCTTCACCGATGATCCTCTCTCGGCCCTCCTGCAAATTCCCTGCTGGCGCAGTTGCGTCGCGGTTTACCGACGCGAATCGAAATCGCGTCCCGAGGATTCCTTCCCGTGGTTCGCCGCGTGGAGATCGATTCCAGGCCTCCTCGCTTTATCTCCCGTAGATCGACGGACGCTCGGAAGAGGCATTCGTGAAACGTCACTGGAATCTAACGGTCCTACCGAGTTTCTCCTCTAATGAAACACGGTAATCGGGTTACATAATCGGTGACGCAAAGCGACACGACTCCTTCGAGCGCCGTCGTCGCGTCCAGCCGAATCAGCCTCAAAACGCAACCGACCGACCATTAAGCTTTCCTAAATGCCCTTCGACGGGCATCGTCTCGAGGATAACGTCTCCAGGGGGGAGGAGAGCGGGCGAGGAGGTTCCACTTCTCGAGTTTCACGAAACTCTCGATCTGGAGACTGCGAGCGAACTGCTTGAAATGATCGTTGTATGGTAGGGGGCGGGGGGGAAGTCGATGTCGCGAAGGGAGAGGCAAAAGGAAGAGACAGCGAAGTGCAGGAAGGGAGGCAGGGGTACGGAGAGGAGGGAAGGGAAAGGAGAGGATGGCAACGTACGCCCACACCTCCTCGTCGGGGACCTGTTCTCGGCTTTTACGTTCTGACATCTTTTCACTCCGTTTACGAGTCCCCTTTACGTTTTACGACCGATCATCGGGGCCCTTTCTCTCTGCGAGGCTCTACCGACCGTGGCAGCGCGCGGCTCGAAGGGAAAAGGGAGAAACGAAGGAAACAAGAAAACGATCATCGCGGCGGGAGGAACAGGGACGGGCAGGAGACCGCCGTGAGACTCGCTCGCTATCCGCGGATCTTTCGATGCCCGATACGAATATTGCGTCGAATGCCCGTGGAATATCTGCTTTGGAAAATGGAAGTCCATCGACGGCTCCGATACAAAAGAGATTGCATCGATACGGCTCTACCTCCTGCTCTGAAGGAGTCTTCACCGCTGAAAATGAGTGCTCACCGCGGTTAGACGCCAACGATACAATGTGAGCCTTCGATCGTGGCTTCTGACGCGGTATGAATATTACGCCTTACCACCCGTGCGTCTGGCGTAGATTTCTGTTAGGCTTGTGGTAGATCGGCGGTAGCCGAAGGCCAGTTGATCGAGACTGAGTCGATTGAGGTTCAATTAGTGGTGTTGGAAACATGTATTCTATGTACTTTAGTCTGCAGTGATCAATTATATGCAAAAGTAATATAGTATTAAATATACGAATTAATTCAGTGCTTTTTAGCTAAAGCAGTAATATCTCCATTCTAAGCTTCAATTTCGTCAATTCTACCTTTTTGATTTTTCAGACAAATGCATCGAATTAATTCGTATTGTATGTAATAGATTAATTTTGGAAGCGTGTAGAAACAGGACTCTGTGATTTATAGACACCTCTAAATGGTCATTTTTGAATGGATCTAGTACCTACCTACATTCATATCTTTCTGAAATTCAGTAAATTTTTCCTTCTTTATATATTCATCTACTTTATTCTGCAAATAATTCATGAAGTGCAGCAGCAACATTTCATGCTACATTAACAATTTTGAGCAGCCACTATTTCAGAGTCAACATCCACTACAAAAGGCTTTGACGATACAGTAAACTTTCCACAATTTTCCGTCCACGTACATGAGCAACATTCTCACTTTTAGAAGCTGAAAAGAGATTTGTCATCCATCGACTAGCATCGAAGGCAAACTCTCCGCGATCTCAGCGATTACGTCTTTCTTGCCCCTTCCCCGTTCTTTCGACGAGAATTTGCTAACTGTTGCGGAGGCGTAAAGTTGAAGGCCGTGAGAGCGGTGTCGCAAGAGAGGCTCGCGCGGATTTCTTGGCAATACAGCGTCCGTTGTCGCAAGCTTCCCCGCGCTTTCTGCGTTTAATACCAGCCAAGCATTCGGCCGTTTCGCCATGAAAGGGATACGAGACGGTGAGAGGAACTTGGGGATCAAATCGATTTCAAAGAGCGGGTAACTGCCCGCGTACGCGCAGGAATGTGATAGGGCTCGAATCGCTGGAAAGTCTTCGCTGGGACATCTGTGTCGCCGCCGCGCCTTCCGGGAACGCGAATTTCTATTCTGCGGATCAGGCTAATTGTCGTGCTGGAAAACAGCTGGCGTTCAGAACATCAACACGTGAGCTATCGACCTCTGGATCCTTCCTCTGGATCTAATTTATGAGGATTGCTTTTTGAGATGTTGGCAGAATTTAAAAATGAGAAACGAAATTCAATTTTTTACACAATTAAGTCTTAGGCTACCAAAGTGGAATCTTTCGAGGACTCCAATATGATTCAATTCAAACTTTCGAATTTTCAAATATTATTCAGACATTCTAATACTTAAATTGGAAATTTTTTAATTTTCTATTTTTTTATATTTTCAAGTCTTCAAATTTTCACTTGTCAATTTTGTAAGCATTTAAATATCTAATATACTATATACTTAATTTACAAGTTCTCGAAACCCTTTATATATTTGTTTCAATTTTTTGAATGCCAGTTCTTGGAAATCTGTAAGTATCTTTCTTTATGTTCTTTTAAAGTAACATGATAAATTAGATATTAATATTCACATGATTGTCATTATTACAATATTCTACATTCCCTCGTATCGTAATTTCAACGAGTCAGTGGAAAATTTAACAATTCATACGCGAAGCGATATCGAATTCCCCACAACCAATAATTACTCCAAAAGGGAAAAGATCATGAAACATTACAAACGTAATGACATCCACGGACGAGTCGGACAACTTCTCCGCGGAAAGTCGACTACACCGAAAAACGAGAATTTCAGCTCGATTCATCGTTCGCGGCGGTTGATTCATGCGCTCGGTGTGCGCCATCGCCGCGCGCGATTTAAATTTCAAATCTTCGGCCGGATACACCTCTCGACTTACACGTGGTTTTATGACAAAGTGCTGTTGTCGCGTCGACAAGACGAGCGTACGTGTGGTCCGCGGCCGCATTAAAATGAACGAACGAAGAAGGACCGAGCTAGTCGCGCGAGTAAATTTCTGCTTGTTCATGGACGCGCAGGATATTTGCATCCGATATCGACTTGAGTCAAGAGTCGATTGTTCATTTCATATTCGAACAGGAACGGCCGGGCTTCCCCTCCAACTTATTTCCTCCTAATTTCAATTAACGCGCGGAAAAAACAGCGTCGGGAGACGAACGTCAGCACGGCTACGCGCGCGACACGTGTAGCAACGCGTGCGATCGACTCCCCTGCCGCGTCATCGTCGATGCCATGTCGATGCCGTCTCGTAAGCGGCATTGATCGCGCGATCGTCTCACCTTTTATTTAATGGCTGCGCCCGACTCGATGACAGATGACCGCTCGATACGACCTCGTCGCGGAAAGCACACGGACGCGCTAATGGTCATCTTTCACGGCCGCGAATCAAGCTTTCGTCGTCGTTCGACATCTTGCTCGATCGCTTGCTACGTCGATCGATACCGATTTTTATCGAAAGACCCTGCCTGCTCCTGTTACTTCGTCGCGCCCCTGCTGCACTACGTCGACTCGGTAAGCAACGATAAGGCAGATAGAAGTATGCCGTCGCCTTTAATAGAGCCGATTCCTTACGCCGCGCGTGATGCAGCGCGCGGAGCAGATAACGTAAGATAAACGTCAGTAAGTGTACCGCGTGCACCGAGAAGCTGGCCCGCGTAGCCGACACTAAGAGGATGATTCATGAAATTACGCGTATCTAGCGATTTCATAAGCAATCGGAAATGAGCGCGCTGCGTAGAGGCTATAATTTAACAATAACCGAGATTACAGGAGTGTTGCTGCGTAACCTAAGGCCGCCATGCAAAGACCCTTGTAACTCAGACGCTGGCGTGTTGCCTGAAAATATGGTCCTGTGATTCTTGGATAGGGGTGTAGTATGTGAATTCGGTTTGAGAAGTATTTGGTGATGGGTTTCTAAGATCTGTAGGATATCTATTACGTGTATTAAATGTATCAGTAAATGGATATGTAAACATATCATGAGACTCCCTTTCTCTGGTCTCTAATTAAATATCTGTAATTGTAAGACAAAATGACGTAAATTATATATTTGTTTTTTTTAATATTTCAAGCCTTTGAGTCTTAATACCGACTATCTTACATTCATGCATACTTTCGCTTTTTAAAGGAAAAGGATTTTAATTTAATCTGTTTTTGTAAGAAATATAAATTCTATTTTATAGTCCTTAATTAAGGCACAAATTATAACTTGTATATGTAACTTATGTCCTTCTGCCTTACAGATACCGACATATATCAATGTCCAGACAGAATCATTTAGAAAAGAGAATTAAGAATCTTTATGTGTGTGAGCGTGTATAAAATTATTTGATTGAACAAGATTGAGTGAGAGGATTGAGAAGTTTACTTAAGTTTCACGTAACCGATTTTCTCAAAAGAACTTACTAAAGTATCAACATGTGACTGCCCACGTTTACTGTCCAATCTCTTAGCGTACCATGCATTACAATTAACCGTGTATCATACGTGATGCATAGGACAGTGAACCTGTTAACATTTCAATATTTACGAACATCAACTTACCCTTTCCTAGTTACCCAAAGACACCCCCTTCTCAGTGTCTTCGTTTCAGACCATCAAGGTCTATCGTAAGGATACGTGTTCACTTGAGAGTGAAACTATAGCGAGCTGCTTTCGGGAGTACTCTCAGGTACCCTAAGCAGCCAGCCTGAAAGTGACCGAGTGGAGGAAAGAAAAATAAGAGTGCCGTGGTTTGGCTGTTTCAGGACGAGGTGGGAGGCAGTACGGTGGTAGCCGAGGGTGTCGTAGGCGGCATAAAGGGCCCAGGCGGCGGGTGCCGCGCATCCTCGATGACGATGGCCGAGAGCGCCGTGGAGGACGCCGCAGCCGCGCCCCCGGGTCCGGCCAAGCCACCACCGCCCTCCTGCACCAACAACAACACCCTCGCGGCGACCGCGAACCGGAACCACCGCAACCTCCGCAGGCGGAAACGGCTCGACCAGGTGCTGGACATCCTGCAACACCGAAGCTCGCCGTCGGAGGGCGAGGTGTTGAGATTCGAGGGCAGCGGGCCTGCATCCGAGGAGGAAGACGTGTTCGGGTCACCCAGGTCGTCCTCGAGATCGGGCACGGATCCGCCGCCAGCGATCAGCCTGCTTCCGCTCAGGCTGAAGAGCGAGGAGCCCGTGACGCCCACCGAGGAGGAGGCGACGGTGAACAACGCCGATCAGCAGAACCATCATCCCCATCACCCTCATCACCACCCTCACCATCATCGACACCGACACAGGCATCACCACAGGAACAACGCGAACCACGTCTACGACCATCTATCCTCCCCTCACCAGAGATCCTCGACGTCCAACTACCCAGAGTGCAGCTACGTCCAGTGTTCCCAGTCAGCCACCCCGCCGATGGTGCTACCCTCCCCTACGTCTCCCTTGACTCCTCTCACGCCGCTCACACCGTTAACACCTCTGTCCTTGCCACCACTGACCCCAGGCTCCCTGTCGTCGTACAGCTTCCAGCATTACATGCACTCCAAGTACCTGCCGGACATCTTCCGAGGTCGCAGTCATTCGGACTCGGATCTGGTGCCGGGATGGGACCAGAAACCGCCGCTTTGGGAGCAGAAGCCACCGCACTGGGACCAGAAGCCACCTCTCTCGACCTCCTCCGTGTTCGTGAACCATCCGCTGAGAAGCGGCTCCCTCGAGAGCGACACAACGAGTCCCCAGGAGTCGCCGCTGGACCTCTCCATGAAGAACCTGATGGCGTCGGCCGCCGCGGCGGCGGCTTCCGGTAGACCACCCGCTCTCCAGCTGCTGCCACCGGGCATCGTGTCGAGGGGATCCGTGAGCGTGCCAGTGGTCAAGGGCGACGTGGCCTCGCCGACGACGAAGGAGAGCGTCGCGGTCAGGTACAAGCTGGAGGTGTCGCCCGTGGTCGAGGAGATGCCGCCAGGCGCCGACATCGCGTACGTCTGCCCCGTCTGCGGTCAGATGTTCAGCCTGCACGACCGCCTGGCCAAGCACATGGCCTCGAGGCACCGCAGGCAAGGACCCCAGGACGCGTCCGCGAAGGCGTACCTCTGCGACGTGTGCAAGAGGAGCTTCGCCAGGTCCGACATGCTCACCAGACACATGAGGCTCCACACAGGCGTCAAACCGTACACGTGCAAGGTCTGCGGCCAGGTATTCAGCAGGTCCGACCACCTGAGCACCCACCAGAGGACTCACACCGGCGAGAAGCCGTACAAGTGTCCGCAATGCGCGTACGCCGCGTGCCGCAGAGACATGATCACCAGGCACTTGAGGACCCACGCGAGATTCCCGGACGCCCAGACGCCCAAGAGCGAGCCAGGACTCTTCGCTGGCGAGGACAGTCCCCCGTTCGCGCAGGAGGTGGCCACCCCTTTGACTACGATCAAGGCCGAATGACGACGGCCAGGTGGATGACCACGCTGCTCTAGCGCGGCTCCGCGCGGACCCTCTCGGAGAAGACGCCAAACCTCGACGGACAGGGACGCAGCCGTCGGGAGGCCCAAGCGACGTCGACGACAGAACAGAGGCTGAAGGGGACAGCGGCGGAAGGCAAGAGATCGATCGGCTTGCTGTGGAACCGAGATCCAAAATTCGTGGAAAGGATAGTTATCAGAACTTTTAATTACTGTATCTAGGATTCCGGTACTTTCGTCAAATTCCATCACAGTTGCATCTTAAAGTCCCGTATCTCGATTTTATGAAGATTGTTTTAAGGCGTTTTCAACAGTATTATCGTGCTTCCTCTCGTCTTCCCCGTTGATTCCTCTGAATTTGTATGACGCGCATTTTCCGGAGTTCTTTGTTGTATATCCAAGGCGGTTCGAAGTTCGTTCCAGTAATTTTCGATGTTTGCATAAATTGCTTCTTTTTTTAAGTCTGTATAGTTGAGAAACGTTCTCGGTTTCGTTTTCTATTAGTCAATTTTTATTTTCTCGCCGATTTCAATTGAATATTTTAAGAAGGATAGTGTTACCTCACGGATGGTCGCTTTCTTGAATTTCTAATATGATCATTGTTGGAACCTATTTGAGCGCCCAACTCGCATTAAACGATGGTTACTCAATCGTTGCTCATATACGTGAAACCCAAGCGATCTGAAAGCATTCCCTATGGGCCGTGCGCGGTTGCGCGGTTCCATCGCAGAGATTCACGTGACACGGTGCTTAAAGACTCGGCGTCGGCATCGATACTCGCGTATCGAGGATCAGGACGCCCGAAACGCTCGCGATCTCTTCGCGGGATCCACCACCCGTCGAATTATTCCGTCGTACTACGCAAAACACTTGTGCCAAATTTCCACGGTCGGCCCCGTAATCGAGACGCGTATTGTTCGAGAAATCGCTGGCGATACGAGCCTTTTAGCGGTTCCCTTTCTAAATTTCTAAATTTCTAACGAAACATTCGCGTATCGCCAGCGCGCTTTTCGATGCCCACATGTCGTTCAGAAATTCGATTCGTCGAGTAATACACTCGATAATTTACCAGAGAATTGTTTGAGTGTTGTACCGAGTTTGCATCGGTAGAGTTAGTTGTTAACGTTTGAACAAAAGATGAGAATGTTTTTTATCGTGCGTTGCGAAATCACCCTTCGACGGTCGACGCGTCGTGATATATTTATCGAAATTTGTTGTTACTCGCGACTGAAACGGTTGAAAGGTTTAGGAGCCTCGAGGATGGTCCAAGTTCAAGGATGGAGATAGAAGAGAAAGGGGAATCTCAAGACACGTTGGTCTCGATGATTTCCTCAGCGGAAGGAGAGTGAAACGAGAATGTAACCGTACCTGCTGAAAATGAAAGAAACTTAAAGCATAATAAAGCGTCTAGACGTAACGTTAATTAGTGGTTAATATTAATATTATTGCGTTATTATTATTATTATTATTAATATTATTATTAATATTATTATTCTCAATGTATTCGCATGAGAATGTTGCGGTGTGTGCTGGAGAACAAAGAGATATTTTTTTATACGCGCGAAAGAGTCCGAGGATTGGAGTAGAAAGTAAATATCAAATTCGCTTTGAAATTAGTTCAAAATTGCGACGGAAATTAACGGCGATCAGAGCTTCCTTTAAAATAGAATCACCTCCCGCGACAATGGAACGCACCTCGCGACTCATTCGCTTTCCCCATCGACGAGAATCGATCCGTCGACGAGCGTATTCCGACGAAGTACGGGCCGATCACGACGCAACGTGTTTCGATCGCGACGTTTGAGACGGTTCCATTAAAATACTCACGATTTCCCCAGCGGATCGCGAACGTTTCGAGGTTCCACTCGACTCATAGGACCTGTCTCGAACACTTGGTCGACAGACGTTCAAGATATCCTAATAAGATGTCTCAAGATACCCAAAAGTTTGGGTAATCAACTCAGAATTCAATTAAAGGAGAAAGAATCCTTTTCAGCCAATGAAGATGACCGTCGACCAAGTGCAGAGCAGAATTGTCACGCGTACGCGAATCGGCTGAACATTACGCGTGGAATCTACTACTCAAAGCTTGCTCAACCTTGACTGTTTGCCTTTTTCCTTGCCATAAGTCGGCCACCGTCCAAGCGGATCTCCCGCTCGTGGCCGCGATATCAGGGGCGGTGACGAATATCGCGAATCGCTCCCGTTGCAAACCATGTGCGATGCTCATCCTTATAGACACACGAGATACAGACACACATGCACGACACCTGCACACGTGGACACACAGAGGCGCGTTGAACACACGGCGATGAGGTGCGCGCGGGGTCGAGCGCGCACGCGGGTACGTATATCTGTATTTTTGTATTCCGAGGTTTTTTCTAATTAGTCTACCGTTTAAGCGTTTCGAGGAGGAACGGAACGAGTAATTAGCCATTAAGGAGAAACTGTCGCTCTCTGCTTGCCATTTTAGCTCTTGCCTCTGTCGATCCAACGATTACTCGGAAGGCGGCTTGTCGACGGAACAAGAAGGACAACCGGCGGGCAGAGGTCGAGACGGAAGGCCACGTTCGATAAGTCTCGAGTTTTTTTTTGGGAAATATGCGAATCCTATCGATCTTTTCTCTTTTCTTTTCGTTAATTTCTTACTTTTGTCATTCGTGGAAACAGTGAGGTCTGATTTTGTTCAGAGATCGGAATAATTTTTTGTTTTGACGTTTCTGTTCGACGCCTCCGACTCGACGCTGTCCTTCGCCCGGTTCAGCCTTAAAACTGACATGAGAGAATCTCTTGCGCAAGGAGCCCCTTGACGCACGAGAGTTGAGGGGATAAAAAGAACGAAAAGGGAAACGATGTGTATGAAACACGCTCGACGTGTCTTCAGGCAATTAAGCGATCGCCGTGCCAGACAACCTGTTCTTGTAATTATTAACACTCACTTAGCCATTCGTATGATTATAATTATTTCTATTATTATTATATTATTATTAATTATTAATTATTATTAATTATTACGCCTAGTTACGTTGTTAAGTGATTAATCATGTTTAATGCTTCTATTATTTATTTTGTTATCCTATTCGCAAGTCAAGCTTCCTATTTTTCCTCCTGTTCTTACATTCACCCTCCCCCTATCCCCCTCTTGTTCCTCGTTTCACCGAAATGTACGCCCTGGCCGATTTCATCGTCGATGGGGCAGAGAAGCAGGCTCTCGCGCGCGCATCGAAGCCGCGACTGCATTTATAATAAATTCGTTTTCGTTCGTGCAGCCGAGTCCTCGAGCTTCTTCTCCGCCCTCTGCTCGTTCTGTTTTTGCATTGGGAGTAAATAAAATATAGAGATAGAGGAAGAAGAGAACGGACGATGAAAAAGGCTTCCCTTCGGGAGACGTCGCCGATGCCTGGCGACTTCCTTCGAGCGATAAAAGCGTTTCGTTTATGTTTTTGTATTAACGGCGAACGAGTTAGTTAAACTACAAAACGCTCACCGAGGGTCTCTGTAAATTATTTGATGACGACGATTGTGTATGTTAATTTATAAATTATGTTGTGTTTACGAATCGTGCCAGAATGGAAAAAAAATATAATTTTTTCAACGAACCCGTCTCGCGGTTTCTCATTCACCAACCTCGCATTCGTCCTTAGTTTAGTTTATTAGTTTCTCATCGTCTTCTTTCGTTTTCGTTTAAAGCATCAGTGATTTCCAATGCAATACATTGGGAGTTTTCTTCTTTTTTTGGTTCACTCGAAAACTGTGCCTTCGTCTTCGTAACGTTACGAGGGAAGCAGAAGCGACGAAATGAATCGACGTGTCCGAATATGTATACATATCATTTTAAGGCTGAGGATTCGAATAAGTACATGAAAGATCGATTATTCTTTCACGTAAGGTGATATATTCGGAAGAAGCTTTGGACCTTTCCATATCTTCGTGTACATAGACGATGTGTACTCTGTTGTGTATCTATGACCAGTGTTGTGCAAACACATCGCGACGATCATTTTAATAAGAGTTTGAAAACCATGGCCAAATTGAACCTGAGTTCCTGATTCAAATTCGTCGCTGTTCAAATTCATCGTTCACATTATTTACGTAAAACGGAGAAATTTAAATTTGTGAAGATGCTCACATAAAGTTCGGCCAAAGTAAAAGTGTAACAATACATGCAAAATTAACTAATTAACTTATGGCGGAAGTAAGTCACCATTTTTCCTTTTCATTCCGCGACAATAATTGCACAGCACTGCCTTGAAGGCTCCTATTTATGATTATAAATCTACACGGCCTTTTTTGATGGAAAGGGCACGAGCAGACTTTGTGATGTCCTCCCTTTGTACCCGTTTCTACAATTACGAGTTGATAATCCTTGTATCTGTACATCGAACGACAAACTGAATCTGTATGTTGCTGCACACTTACGATGGAAATATATATACACGTTGATCGTTTTTAAACATTCTTGTGATACCTTTGAAACTTCGCTCCTTTCATTCTTTTCCGTCGTTATTCGATCAATCTGATTTGAAAAAAATGTGCAGTGATTTGTTGGACTGTCATGATCATGAGTGATGACACGATAGAGCCCAGCATCCTTTATGAATGGATGTACATAACGTTAATCTCAGACAGTCAAAAATTGATACTATTATGGGTGAACGGTGAAACGTACCGTTGGCTTTGATAAAGATTTAGTGGAGTTAAATCGTCGCGAATTTTTAATCGTAAAATCGGACAGGAATAGATTTTCAAAGAAATATTTATCGTCGCTCATTTCTTTATAGTTATAGTACTATCATATTTTATACCACTGCTATAACCATAATCCGTAAACTCTGCTAGCACAGGTTAATATTACCGCTCGGATGGACGTGACACCGTTAATTAAGTACGAGCTGGCTACTTAGACTCTTGGATACAGGATATCGCAATCTTTATTAAACATTCATGTTGTAAACCGTCAATTAATACCAAAATTAAGTAATCCCAAGCACTGTGTTTCCAAATGCTTTCAAGACATTCTAAGCTAATTACCCATTATGAAAATCTTCAATTTTGCTACTCTCTGAGCTGTAAGTGATGCTCAAATGAACTCCAAAGAAGTAAATTATTTAATTGGGAATTAAACCTGCGAACTTAGAAATTAGAGGTATAAATTTGAAATGTCTTAAACACATAAAATTGCCAGGACGCATAATAAACTATCTTTTCAATGCAGCTTTCCTTTCATTAAAATTAAATTTAATTGTACGAAGCATTAAGGATACAATAAATTTACCCAAAGAAAAACAAAGATACTATAAAATTATCGAACCAAGGACAATAAAATCCTGTAGATTTGAGAAGATAAACAGAGGCATCCTATACCTGTTACGAGCATCTGTTCCAATAATCCAAAAGGGCGCCGCGATGTACACTAAATGGCAATAAAAAGAAAGGGCTTTCTGCAATTGACGAATTGTAACACGAGCAAAGTTTCGTTCGACAACGTGCTGACTCGATACGTTTCTCGACCTCGTCGCTCGATGCCAATAAAACGACACGGCGGATGTTCGCGGGTCGAAAATATTATTCTGGGCGTCCGTCCGATGATTAATTCTCGCTGTGCACGCGATCGGCAGGTCGAGCCGTTCTCAGTTCGGAGCAGAACGTCCGTGGACGTGATTCGCGTGTGCGCGCCACGGGACCGAGAGGCTATCACGAGATTACGAGGGCCATTTTATTCCCTCTGCGTTCAGCTTTGAGTGATCCGAAATTGAAAGCGAAAGGAAAGCCCTGCACGCAAGCGTTGACGTTTAATTTCGTGATTGTATGACATGATCTAGCTAGTACCACTATATATTTACTCATTTCCAATCGAGTACTTCTTTTTTTGATGGATTTTATTTAGCTTTCGAATCGTAAGTTTCAATTTAAGAATCCAAATTTCTGACAGAAAAATTGTCACATATTTAAATGTACTATACATTCATAGGTATGCATTTAAAATATTCAAATTTTCATACGTGTTCAAATATTCTTAATACTGAATTATCGGCAAAGAAGACCAATGTTTATTTGACGTTTCGTATAAGAGTAACATCCATCTTCTCGTTTATAATTTGTTTTGTGTAATAAATTACTTGGTATCCTTTTTGGATACTTATTTTTATATATTACTTCAGAGTAAATTATCGTTCGATCGAAAATAATTAAATCGACCTCGGTGAAAAAAAGGATTACCGTTTAGGACTACTCGAAAAGTTCGCCGAATTTATCTCCGCCCAATCACGAGGCGCTTCCTTCACCTTTCGACCCTCATCCTTAAATCTTGCGGGCAGATTATACGTTTAATTATGGGATCGATTACGCCGCCAGAAGATATCTCGATCAATACCCCGGCCCAAGTTTCTCGTTCATCAAAGCGGCTTTCTGTTCTCGTTAAATCAAGACCATGACTTCCGACTTGAACAGCAATCGCTCTATTTGATCGGTATCGTTGCTGAACACTCATCCAGATCTCGTTTAAAAACCACGAAGACGGACGTCTGACGACTAAACAAGACCAATGAGGCAGGTAAGAACAATGAGGAGTGAAAGAGCGAGCGAAAGAGAGAGAGGGAGAGAGAGAGAGATCATGATTTCTCCGTTTGAAATTGCAGTCTCACTTATCGCAATCTATTCGATCAACACGACTACTTAACGTTCATCTTATTAAAAATATAATTTTCCTGTCGTTACGTGTGACGACCGACGTGCAACTAACCAGAACAAAGTTAAGATTAATCATAACTCCTTACAGGTGGTCCATGCAAACCATTACAAACTACTCTGTCGAAAACTATTAAATCACACAAGGAAGCCTTTTTACTGATTCTTTTTCTCGCCACCTCTCGCATAGATAATACAAAGTATCATTCTTAATCTCTGCAAAATCCAAAAAGAACGAAACGTAATCTGCAGTCCTTATTGCTTTCCAGGAAAGTAGCCCTGCGTACCGACACAGTAATTACGCTTGCCTACCTGATCGATTTCTCCAGGAACGGTTCGGCTTGAATTTCTCTGGAAGACGATGTTCGAGCAGCAGCGAAATAAGAGAAAAAGGGAGCGGAAGAAAGAAAGAGAAAGGTTCATGCTGGATCGCGTTGCAAAAGAAAGGCGTGGATGGGCCGCCGCGATGCTCGAATTTTGCGAAAAGCAGCACAGGTGACGGTGCATTAAAGGGTGTACAAGGTCGTTATCGCTCGAACGCATAATAACGTTCGGGTTGATTTACGTTACGCCCGGGATTTCAGGTGGATATCTCATTATACGCGTGTATATGCAACACGTCCGTGTACGTGGATAGGTATACACGCGTGAATCGCCGCGGTCGTATCCTATTCTCGGCGATCGATACCCCGAATAACTGGTAATGGAATAATCGACGTTTCGTGTAAGGGATATTCGGATAATCAGCCATCTGAAGCGCTCGATATCTCCATAACAATATCCGTTGACACAGTTTTTACAATATTCAGTGTTGTGCTGGCATATCTGGATCTAAGAGCCTCGAACCAGATATCGAACAGGAGAAATGTTGTAATTGTTAACGGATCATTGTTAGGGCTTATCTTAATCGTGGTTTATATAAGCCCGTTACTTAGTAAGAACAATTGCTGATTGTTGTTGCGTATGTTTTTAACTAGTTTATGAGAGCTTGTATAAACTCCTGTTATTATTAACAGTGAATTAAGGAAGAATAAAACGACGAGGAAATGTTAATTTATTTTTTTAAAGATACTTCGAGAGAAGTTACTGGGGCTAATAAAAAGGACAGTTTTGTTTTGCTTTGCCTTCGAGCATGTCTGAGCATACACTTTTAACTGTTAGTCTGGTCAGCATGACACTGGATGTTTACAACGATCTGGTTACACAGATTGTGTATATTTTTTCGCTTTCAGTATTTTGATATCGTTCTCAGATGCTGCGAGGGAGAAGACGATCTAGCTATCTTAGAGAGAACGTGATGATAGTACGGTATCCTGACCAGTGCCTGCCGGAGAGCCTTGGAAAAGTGCTGACGAGCCATCGCAACCAGGGTCATCCACCTTCAATCCTTCCGTAGCAGAATGTTGGTAAGTGTATCTCTTCTTTATACAAGAGCACAATATAAACGTTAACACTTGATATAAATACTATGTCTACAATGCTATCGGTCTTTGTGTTTATTTTATAAATAAGTACATATGATTGACTTGGTGTGCAATGAAATTACTATTTTCTATGATATAATTTCTTGTTTAATTAGACTAATTGTCATGTTCCTAATATCTAGAGAACATTAATATTAGACGAACAAGATGAAAAATTAAATAAAACAAATTAAGTAACTGAATTTAAAAACGTGAATTACTTAAGAAGTATTTACAAGAAACAGTTACAAATTAAGTAACATTGAATTTATAAGATAAATGTAAGCTTCTAGTGATCATAACAACTAAACATGTCTCTTATAAGAGGATTATATTTACTTAAAGAATCAACAGATATTTAAATTGAATTCACGTGATTGCTACTGCGCGGGCATGGAGTCACGTGGTTCCTACTGCGCAGGCATGAAGTCACGTGACCGCTACTGCGCATGCGCGATCGGAGGTTTAGCAGTTTCCTTCCTTTCGTCTAGGCGTCAAATCGTTCCTGTATCTTCTTCTATTTTTCTGTGAAACAAACGTATAGTTTTGTCACTTAATCAAGTTTTGTGTTGTGTAGTACGTTTGATTTGGCTTTTTTGTGTTTTTATGTAAAAACATCGTTTATTGTGCGATATAGGAGGCTTTAAAACAAGAAAGCACAAATACGCCATTTTGTCAAACAAATTATGCGGTAATTGTCACAGTATTTATTATTGAATATACTTTTGCATGCTAACTATTTTCACAGTTTGGTTTATATACCTAATGTTATTAATATTAGTGGTAACTGCAGTTCTCATTTTGAGTATCTCTCACGTGAATTCTGCTGTTACTCTAGTAACCAGAATTCAATTACTATGAATATAATTTTATATGATAATGTATGACAAAATCAATATTCTAACATTTAATTGCACTTGGAATACCACAATAAAGTGCGAATTTAGCAAATCGAGCATACAATTTACGAACAATACGAACATATTACAATTTTCGATCGAGCATTTAATAAATAACTATTCAAAATCCAATATACATATGTAATATTCTTTTTGCCCAGGTTCAAGCAGACAGAATAAACGGAAGAATAATCTGTCTCCACCACTTTCTCGCGAAGGAAATTTCCAAGGATTTTCACAAAAACGACCTCGTATCTACCGCGCAGTGGATTGAGTTGCAGCGTGAAGGTGAGTGCACAATATTGCTCACATGAAATCGCAGCGCAGACTTCTTTGACGCAGAGATCGCATGGCGCGATTCTCGCGATCCGTCCCCGTCGTTTTCTCGCTTTTTCTCGGATGCCCGCCGACGCGCGCGCGACGCTGTCCTCGCGGATATAAATTATTGCGGGGCCGTTCCGGGCGCTGGCAAAAAATCCGCCGATGCCCATTAGAAATTATAAGTGCTGCCGGTCGACGCCGCTCCGAGAGCCGGACTCCGTCGACTTACCTTCTCCTTTTTTCCCTCCCCCTCGTCGGTTGGCTCTTTTTCTTCCTCTTCTTCCTTCGATCAGCCCGGTGAACCGGCTGATCGTACTTGTCACTGGTCCTCGTTCCACCCACGCCACGCCACGCTCGCCTTTCTACGCCGCGGACCGGTCCAGCTTTTTGTCGCGACCACCTTCCCTCTCCCCCCGAGCCCCCTACCCGATCCTCCCCCTTTTCTCTCTTTCTATCTATTCATCTGTTCTCCCAGCCCCTTTCTCTTTGTCTTCGGCCCAGCCACTCGCCCGTCTCGCGGAAAAATATCGATCGAGCAGCGAGATACAGAGGCAGGTTGAAATGAGTTGTCGCACTCGCGAACTGGCACCGTCACCCGGTCGTTACACGATAATCAGCGGCGGCCGTTTTGATTACTTTGCTGCCAGGACGCGATTAGGGGTGATGCTAGATACAGCTCTTTCTGCGTTCCCTTTCTTGGAAGCTGTTTTGTGGCTGTAGATAAGCGTGGTTGAGTTCTAGGTGATAGATAATTATTAGGACATTCCATGAATAATGTTGTTAGAGGTTATTTCGTTACTTAAAGAAGTAGTCTTTGCAGTCATATTTAATTATTCGTATTCAGAGTATTAGGCATTTATAAAAATTACGCAAAGTTTAGATATCTAATTCATCAATCTCTTTTTAAATAAATTCCTGTACACTTCTGACAAATTTTAGAATGAAAAATGATATTTATGGACTGACCTAATGGGGAGAGATTTAGGCATGTGAAAGAAATTTCATTAATTTTTCTTGAAGGATACATATGTAAGTAGATTTTATTTAAGGTGGTATCGCTATTCGCAAACAAATTTCCAAAAATTAGAGGCTAGAAAATTGAAACAAATAGGTATATAGAAAAACAAGCGATTTATGAGTTAAAAGAATAGCTATTCGAAAATTTGAAGTGTTGTAAATTTGAGCTTGAGTAACCTCATCTGAATTCCTCAATTAATTAATTACAGAACTCAAGATTAATTTTATTAACACCACTGTAAAAGACACTACAAAGCATCAAATGATTGTTCAAGAACATCTATAATTCTGTACCTCGTAACCGTGATCGATACAGATTTCTAAGCCTTCAAGGCAATTTGAAGAAAATCCGTGCTCGAGTAAAGAAAGACTTGGATCGTCGATGCGTCTGAGCATCGATTCCATGCAAGTCGGCAACGATCGTAGACTGGGATCCCATTCAAAGCGCGGGTCCAATAAATTGTCATTCATGACAAACTGAGGACAAAGTAAAGGCGCACTGCACAGACGTGGTATCCAGCACGGTCGGCAGGATTCACGATGGGAGCTCGCTATGCCGTGGTGGCCCCGACCACGCGGCGTTATGCCGCGTCTCGAGGCAATAGATCACCTGCTGGTCGTAATCGACTGTCGACGTCCCGACGTCCAAGGAACGCTAATTCCTCGACCATCCCTTCCGATAGATTCTCCCTTTGCGCGGCATACTAATTGTGGCGCCATATTCGCAAGGAAATATTTTGCTCAATTGCGGGGTGGTGCAATCGTGAATTCTAAGTGAGATTAATATCGGATTACTGGATCCCCGAATTATTTTTGTGGTTTTTAGTGAAAGTGAACAATAAGGGTGCGAGGAAGAATAATAGATTGATTGAGAATGTTAGAAATCATTCGTCAATCCGTACTTGACTTATTATGAATACCCTCTAGTCAAATTTCTTGCAGTCCACAGTCATTCTAATTGGCACTTTCTAGTGTTTGTGATATTTCGTATTTTATTATGATCAAGGAAATGAGTAGAACTGCGTATAGTCATTTGAGTCTTTTTAACAATGTTTGTTTCATATCTTTTCTAAGTACATAACTTATAATTAATTGCATAGCGATACAACTTGAATACTTATTTAATCCAAATCACAGCATCATAACTACGTTCTGTTTCATCTTCTTCTATAATTTTGAAAATTTCCTTCTGCACTTTTTATTCATCCTACTTGAAAGTATCCATTACCTATGTAGGTAACTTTGAAAAAAAGGCACCCCTTTTAATGCATGACTGGAGCTAAAACGTCATACACGAATGCAACTTGTTTTCTTAGGGCAATTTCGCCGTGTCCAGCCTCCTGCGTGCAGGATAACCACGTCCTGGCTCTTCCTGCATGAATGCTCGCGATCCGCGGAATGCGTTCTTTCCGTGTCGAGATTTACTGCGTCATCTGGCGCGGACAGCAGCACGCCGTGGAATGTCGACGGTTCGTTGCTGTCTCGTGCGTAGATATCGACGAAATACACGCGAAACCGAGGGGTCCAGAGGAGGAGGGAAATTAAACGCGATGAAAAAATTGATACTCGCGACAGGAACGCAGCTGATTGCGGCGTGGGCGACTCGAACTTATCGGGGACTAACAACTAGTTAGACGACTCTATTCGATATTTTGCACATTGCATAGGGTGTTTCATAAAACGTAGAATCAGTTTCATTATGAATTCAGTAAAAACATATGTTCGAATGAAATGTTTGTCTCTGCTGACTTTAATCCTGATTTATTAGACTTTCACTTGAGCTCATAGAAAGTGGTATGCTTTTATATTTGTGTTTTTTTGTAGTAGAATACGTTGTTTAAACTATGTCTCTTGTACACTGGTATATTTCTTAAAATTTCGTGCGTATTGTGATGGAGCATTTTATCTACTGAGTAAAATCTTGCTATTTTAGTTAATAGATTTTTCGCTAAAATTCCATTAATGCAGTTTAAACTATGGGTACACTCAATCAAATTTCATTGAAATCACATTCAACCTCATAAACATACGTGATTTTTAGATTTGTTCTCTTCTTCAACTCACCGATTCAATTTCTAAAGTAGTTCAAACACGCAAGTGTTGATAACTCCCTAAACAAAATCACTTCTGAAATTCATCTATCTACCCACCTAAGACCTATCAAAGTGAACCAAATGCTCGGACACAGTCAGTAAACAAACGTCAAGCCTGAAACAAGTGGCTGCTGAAGTCGAAACACAATTGACGTAACGCCTCAAGAAGAAACCGCTGGACGTTAACACGTTCCATCGCGGTGTGGGCGGCTAGATCTTATCGCGAATCGCAATAATCGCGAGTTACCCGTGTCCGTACGTGTCTGGCGTCGCAGTTGCGTGTGCTCCGCGTGTTACGCAGACAGTGACGAAAAACCCAGTCGTATCTGTTGGCCTAGGAAGAGATCGGGATAATCAACTGTTCGCTATCGACCAACAGACTATTTCGCATTTCGGTGCTTGTAGAACAATGTTCTTATCTCTGCAGACAGTCGCGTGGCGCGTAGGGTGGAAACTCGTACTGAGAACTTTTCCAAAACGGGAACCACCGGTTGCTTGGTGAAACGCTTCGTTCAGCTGAGGTGGTTTTTGCAGCGTGGGCGTCGTGGATACGACCTCCACAGTCCTTACATTGTACGCGTCTAGAAGTCTGTCTCTATTAGTCGAGTAATTTCACATGGGAGTGCTAATATTAGATATTAAGACAAATCTTCAAGATTTCTTTGAGAGTTTGATAATTTTGCTACAAGATTGGATTTCAGTCGTTCTTTTCTATTAGATACTGAAGTCATTATCATCTAGCATTATATTCGAATACGAACTCCGGTTACGTGAAGGAAAATTTGTAGGTTGGTAGGAAGATTCAGTGAGTTTCTTATCTAAACAACCAAGTTACATAAACTATTCTGTCTCCCGGCGTGTTCAGAAGAATAAAGTACTGCAGTATATGGATCCTCTCTTATTTTATTAAGTGAAATCGAAGTTGCAAGTTTATAAAACGGGTGATAAAACGCGTCCGGTCGGCAGTCGAAGCGAGACCGCCAGCGACGACAGTCGTACGATGGGGCATTACAAGATCGTATTTTAAATTTAAAGTTTCTCCTTTTGGCTCCCCTTGCTGAATGTTTTTCTAACATGCATAATTGGGAAAATGTTAACAAGGGCAGTCGACCACGGGGCGCCTGAAATTGGGGCAGAGGGGGCTCGTTCGATGTCCGTGGTGCACTGTGTTAATTATAAAAAAATGTAAACGTTCGATAATTTTAAATATCGCCTGCGACAGGTGCGAGAGCGCCTATGCGCCGCGCCGCTGGTGCGTTTCGTCACGCGTGAAACCGAACGACTTTAAGCTGACGATCGTGGTTTTATTGAACGCGCCGCACCGATCGATCCTACTATCGCGTTCGTACTTTCCTATGCGAGTAATTGGCTCGATTTCATTCGGCGCACAACGCCGCGAAAGATCGTTGGATAATTCGTTTCCGCTCGCCACGGGGAACCTGTTCGGTGCTATCTTTTCAGCCGAGGCGACTCATACTTTCGTGAAGCGCGCTGGAGTCTTGCTACCGCTCTGATACTGTTCCAAAATTTCTTGGAGTGACTATGTTGAGTCTCAATTCTTTAAAATTTTAGATTCAGGTGAGGATTCGTTTGGAGTAAGCTCTAAACTATCCAAATGTAATGTCCACGGTAGATCAAAATGCTTTTGAAGACTTTGAAGTTTCAAATCTTCAATTTTTTAAGCGAAAGACCCAAATGCAATTTTTCATAAATATAATTAAAAGAATGAAACCTAAATAATCTACTTCGTCTTTCAAATGCTGTAGTTTGCACTCTATTTTTCATATTGTCTATATTTTTGAGTATTATATGCATTCTGTAATTTTTGATATACTTGAAATTTACATAAATGCATAAAAATACGCAGCCTAGTCATAGGTATGCATATCCTTAAAAGTGATATCAGCATAGTCAATAAGATGAGTTCTACAAACTGACAATAAGGTTGGCTGTTACACCTGGGTAGCTCTCCTTGTTAGTCATATTTTCCACGAATTGAATCTCCATCAGCTTCTTGCGTTAATTTTCCTAAGAATCCCATTCTAATCCAATTGAAAGAATCCACTTCGAGTGACCTCACGTTCAGAAGTCAACGAATACTCATTTACCATCCGTAAACGATACCTACATGTACAACTCTCCGAGAGCAGGCTTTCGATTATTAATTCGACTCCATCGATCGTCATTATTATCATACCTTCCTCCGTTCTCGTCTATGCAAAAGATACAAACTATCCTAGCCGCATTATTCATCTCGGAGCAAAGCTCTCGACATCCCATCGGCAGTGGTTATTTAACAATCGCGATCTCTCTGAGCGGCAAGAAAGGCAGCACAGTAACGAGGAGTAAGTCACCGATTGACCCCGGAACATCGATGCCCGCGATTTCCTCGGCGGGAGTCTCGATTATTAACATTCGAATCGTTTATCTACCGCGACCCCTTCGAGGGAGTCCGATCGAAGGACCAGTTGAATTATAGCGTTCCGTGCGTTTAACGTGGCCGAACGTATCTGGCGGCACGTCGATTCCGACGGCTGAAATTCTTGCCGCGAGAGTCATAATTATTCCTTACAGTCATTAGTCGCAAATATATCAAGCAGGTTGACACGTGGAAACTGCTGGGCGTGCTAACGTTCACCCAGTCGTACGTGCGCCCTCGCCGAACGCTCGTTCGCTCCCGCCGATATTTATCTGCGATATCTCGCGCGCACCTTTCTTCGTCGCCGCGGAGCCGCAGGTGAGTACGCGTTCCAGCGCCTAACCAATTGCCGCTTTTCGACGCGGTGATACTTATTTATCGGTAGTCGCTTTGCTGGCGGGTTCCCTTGGAACGAGAGAAAGGGTACGGAACCGTAGCTGCGAGAAAATTGTGGAAAGATGAAGGAAATTAGATAGGCAAGTCAGAAGGAGCAAGGATTGGATGGATGCTCGAGGTGTAGTCGAAAGGAAAGTTTATCGCTGAATTTGTGTGTTGCTTGGAATCGCTAGATTTAGGTTCTTGATGTTGAAAGGATAATTACTTATTTGTTTAAGTTTGTGGGAAGAATGGGTTTTCATGATAGGAGTAGAAAATAATAGGTACAGATAACTACGTTATTACAGATTTGAGGTACCATAGGGAAGATCGGGGTTAGTTGATTAATTCCATTTAAATAGTGCATTACTATACGGTAGATAGTCTTATCCACGACACTGAAACAAATGAGTGTCTAGCTCACTATGAAGGTGTCGTTGCACCTGAAATCGGCAGATTATAGCGCTATTGATGCATTATTTAAAGGGGATTAGTCGTCTTATCTCGATAGCTGATTAGCTCCAGTCATCCCCACCGTTTTACCCCTGTTGAGGTTCTCTGCTGTAAACTATATCCTTCTGAAGAAAGCTGTCTACGTACATCCAGCTTAAACGAATCTGGTCGCAGCAACGCTTTCTTGATATAGAAACAGAAACACAGAGTGTCGGTGTGACCAAAATTATTTCAGCTCAGTGACACTTAAAGTTTAAAAAAGGAGCCTTTATGATTAGAGTGAAGAACAATGAACACAGAAAGCTACTTTACCACAGATTTAAGGTATACAGTACTCAGTGTTTAGGTTTCCTGCTGACGTTCTTTTGCAGATAGATACACCAATATCTAAAACCCGAGTAGAAATGAAACCTCATAATTTGAGACACACCGATCAGCTTAGCCTCCACTCGAAAGCCTCGACAGCGGTGACTGTAAAGCCTCCTCAGTTTCCATACTACACAGCATAGGTAACCGAAGCGTCCTCTGCTCGGCTCCCTTTCGTCCCTAATTAGTACCGACGTCCCCCAAAATCGTGGTCCCAAATCAATAAGGAATCATCGAAAGCGGGTAGCGTAGGCGGCCGGCTCGTTACTGTCGTACATATAACCGGTACTTTAAAGACTGCGCTCTGGGCCGTTTCAATCGGTTCCACGGCGGGACCACACAGAGTGTCCGAATCTGGCGGCCTTAATTAATCGGCGTTAATTCTTTCCGGCTCTGCGCCAAGCATCCCAGCGATCGTCGGAATCGAAGGCGGATCGGAAAGGCTGGGAACGCATCGGGTACCGCTGGGGACAGTGGGCAGCGAGGGGAACCGAGCGAGAAGAGAAGGGCGAAAGGAAAGGCAGAGGGTGCAAGGGAGGACCGTAAATTTCCGTTATGGGACTCCTCGTAAAGCCGGCTCCGACCGGCGCGATAAAAAGGCCAGTCCACAGGTTGCTGCTCCCGAGAATGATTCTTCCTGGCCCTTTTTTTTCCCCTCATCCTCCCTCTCGATCGGGCGAGAGAATCACCGGGAAAACTGTGCGCGTGGAGAGGCGGCTGTCGTCCGCCTCAAAGGTGTCCCTTAAAATTCGTGGGACACCTCGATCGGTAATGGAGACGGAGAGAGACAGAGGGGTCGGGGGAACCGCTCGTTAAGGCGGCTCCGCTCATCGGCTCGTCGTCCAGGCCCCGTAATTGCCGCTGCCGCTCGCCCACGCAAAATCGCGTCAGGCGTAAATACGGCTTAATGCCCTACTCCACTCATTCCTCTTTTCCGCCTCGCGTCCCATCCCCCGTCTGCCTCTCCATCCAGGGACCCTGGAATTTTTTCCCGACCTGCCGAGTAATTTGGCTACGAGAGCATTTGTGTGACGGGACGCGTTGCTGGTCGATCAATTTAGAAAGCTGCTGACTCGTGGAGGGGAGGAACAAGGGAACGTCCTAGAAGGTTGTAAAAGGTGTCTGGCGAGTTCTTATAGAGTGGCTTCGTACAATTTACTGCTTTTATCATTTTTGTCTGTCTAGACAATATATTTGTGTCGAAGGTGTTTACTGTTGATATAAATTATGGAATATTTTCTAGTTATTAGCTTTAGTGCTGGAATCCTGGGCGAGAAACGCCATAGATCGATTATGCTTTACAATATAATATATTTCAGTAACGTTTCTATTTACAACATCGGTTACAAGTAAATTTCAAGCTGATCAACACGTGGTAAGAGCAACTGGAGTATATGACTGTGGTGTGAACGAGTCTGAGTTTGATCTAAGAGTTAGATTGGATTTTAATAGAGTCTAGTATAATGTCTAAGGATGGGCTCTTATGTAGATTATTGAGGATAGTGGGGAGAGGATGACAAGTGTTCTCAGATAACTATGAGTAAGTCTGACGAATTTGTACTTTGACATAGAAAGTGAAAACAGAAGTACTTGCAATGCTTATCGATGACGCAGGACTAACATAGGATTGGTCATCCAACATGAGTTATTATATTCTTTATGTTTTGGAATTATTTGGAACAAAGAAGTTTTATTTCAGCGTATTGTTACTTGCCCTTTTCTTGAAGCAGGCGTGGTTTATTCGCATAAGAGTTGACTTCAGAAACCTGTGTTTAAGAATATTAGTAGTACGAGTGTATAGAGCGAGCGAACACTATAATCAGTAATAATGTTCTGTTGACGTTTAATGTGAAGCCAATTTAGATAATATTGCTACGATAGTATTCTTTGTTATGTAAGTTATTCTACGCGAACCTGGATGCAACTACCTATAGAACGATATAATCTAGATTCTTCTTTTACGTAATAAACTTAAAATTTATTAATTAGTTTTACTTACGTAATTACTAAGTATTTACTTACTAATTAGCATAATTAGTTGATAGATGTTTAAGTGTCTGACTGTCTACGAAGTACTTACTTTAATTGAATTCCATCGTGCAGTTTCTAATTCTCAGAATTGTACCTCCCGAAATGGAATTCATCCCCGCGAAACACCGTCAACCATGTCAGTGAACAGAATTCGGCACCAAGTTTCCGCTAAGAACTAATCGGATTCTGACAAGCACGGAAATATCCTGCTCTGGATTCAGTTATTCGGTTCCTGCTCGACTGATTAAGCTCAATAATAAATCAGTCTGCTTAATTAGATTACGGCGTAAGTGTCAGCTATCAGGGACGCGGTTATATCTCGACAACGTGTCAGACGCGCGTAAATAACCTGACATGGTTGATAAGTTGAGTCTCGAATAGACCTCCCGCGAAACGAAAAATGTAGAAATTCTTATTCTTTCTCGGCTAATTGAGTTACCCCCGTTTGACATAGCCGTATTTGTGACAAAACTGTTCCGCGATTCATTCTACAAATATCACAGTAACCATGAAGATAACTATTTTCGAAAATAGGTTTCGAGGAAATTGAGACATTCGGTGGCTAAGTAAACCACAAATGGCTTTTTCCTTTCATTTACCTGCCCGATTCGTAGCGAGGACTCGATTGGATTGGTAGATCGAGTATAAATCATGTAAAGACATTGGTTACCAGTTGTAGAAGAGTTGATTTTAGACGCGTATCCTTTCTCAGCCTCTGAATTCTTTTCAATTAGAAAAAGACTGTGTTTTCAATTAGAAAAGACAGTGACAAAGGTCTAGAATTGGATCATTGACACATCAAATTTCTTTAATATTTAATTGCTTATGGACTGAGCCAATTCTTATTAGATACAGAAAAGTGCAATAGTATCCAGATTGCGAAGATACAAAATTTTCCTTCTATCAGAGACTCCAAACTTCGCCAAGATAAAGCAACAATGCCAAAGAAGGTTATCTGCTAAATCTATTTCGTTATCTAAATACACCCCGCGGCTTGTTTCGTAAATAACGAATCAAGCACGATTTATCCCCACGCAGAAAGTGACGTGAACAGTCACGGTGTAATCAGCAAACTCGAAACGACACGATCGGCCAGAAAGATAATTCAACTAGCCATCGATTAGCACCCCGACAGTCTGGTTGACGCTGAACACGATTCCACGCTCGGTCAGTTTAAATATTCGCCGGTCAGGAATATTAATCGGCGGATTCCGTGATTTTTCGCACCGGAAGCGGGCGTAACAGGTTGTAGCGTGCGCGCGAGGGTCGGTGACTTCCACGATCGGGAGACCATCCTCTCGCGACAGGACGATTCCCTCGAGTTGGAGCTTTTCGATGTTTCATCGGCGACTGGCCAACCGATACGTCGCACGAATCGCCGCGGCGAGCCAATCGATCATCCGTGACTCGCATGTAAATCGATCGTACACGACCGTTGCTCAAACGTCCGCGACAGGGTATGATGCAAGGTACAACGCTGATAATTCCTCCCGCGCAGACCGTCGACGCCGGTGCCCAAGAAGACCGCCTACGTCGAGACCAGATTCTCTATTTGGCAAGTTGGCGGCTCCCTCCCTCGTCCGTCGCTGTACACTTCGATTAGGTTTACTTACGACCGATCTGCTAAGGGCACGCCAGGTTCCACGTCCGCGGGGTACCTGTCAGCGCTTCCGTTTGCTACGACCGCTCTTTAGTTCGCCCCGTGGGGACATCGATAGGCCATGCGCTGTTACATTTTCCTCGTTTCGTTCTACTACTGTGAGCTCTGCGGCTGCAGTGGCGTCGCGAGGGGGTTGTTTTCTGCTTCGTGTCAAATGGAATTAGAATGTTTTGTGTTAAACTGTGTGCTTGTAGTGATTGCTGAAATTGCTGCCGAAAGTTGATTACAACATTTAGAGATATAGGAAGGTATAGATTCATTCACATGTGGGTATTCAGAACGTATTAATTATCTCGTATGAGATTCACTGAAGTTTAATGCAAAATGTAATATGTATCTCTCGCCTGTGAATAGTACAGTGAATATAATTTATTCTGGAACCGACCTTTTCAGACATGCAAGTAGATACTTAATTGCGTCTATGATATAGTATAATTGACATAGTATGGTTAGTAGAAAATGTATTCTTGCACTTTATACTGTACTGCTTCATACTCAGTTTTAAGAGACATCATCCTCCTTATCGAACTATGAAAGACTTTATACCTATTGAAAATCGATAGATCTAATACCAGTAGCTTGTAATTAAAGTCTCAGTAGGTATTCTAGGACTCTATATCCATACTTGAGAATTAACATAGAATCTTCATCTTAAATAATCCGCAAACTCCTCCTTTGATCTCTCTAACAAAAGTCCCACACCTGACGATGCCATTATCAAAGAATTCCTCAGATCCATTGATCAATCACTCCCAAGACCTAATTACTGTCAAATCACTATCATGCTTTCTCTACTCTCCAGTCTTTACTGTCTTCAGTCATCTTTCGGCAAGGGCGCCTAGGTACGCTCCTGCTCGGCAGGATGGTTGCATGTAGTACGTGCTGTGCACGCACACGCAGCGCCAGACGCTATTGCCCGGCCGGTTGGCTATCCCATTAGGAGTGTGTCAAACCCCGCGACATTTATTGAGCACCGGCGGAATGTCCCGGAGCCCGAGTGGCTTGCCTCGCCGCGGCTGCCCGCTGATTTTCTCCAGATGTGGAACTGAACGCTCGCGGTCGCCTAAAATGGCCAGGCCTTGGCCAATCTATAAAACATCGCTCGCTCTATCAAACGGCCCCTAAACGCTTTTGCGTTCGTACGCGGCCGCTTCTTGCGAGCCCCTGCCCGTAAACCGCCGCCACCGATGACACCGAGCCGACAAGAAAACCGAGGAAGAAAAGGCCCCGATGTCTACCGGGAATACCACTCGCAATATTCGTAATAACCCTTTAGGGAAACTGTATTGCTGTTGCTGAAGACGGGCGGTGAACGAGGCGGCGTTCCACGTGCGTGGCGCGGTTTAACTCGCCTTTACAACCGCGGCTGAGCAAGAAACGACCACCGCGGCAAAGAAGTCACCGCGTTTTTACTCGCCACGTTTCGAGGAGGCGGTTGGCGAACGTTTACGGTGGCCGATCGATCGATGGGTACCACTGTCCTGGATCGTGCTACGTGAATCTCGTTATCGTCCCCTGTCGTTTCCGGTTGTTGCACCGACTGCCCGATAAATTGTGGCGAATTCCACGATGGTGGTTAGTGGATGTTTGTACAGATTCTTACTATGTTTCTTTCTTCTTGACCATTGGGAATGTTTTATTTCTTTGTATTATCGGCGTCTTAGAGGGATGAATTTAGGGCTTATAGAAGTACTCATAGCTTGTCTTGATGGCCAGAGTGTATGGTATGCAGTTACGTTCGTGTTGAGAGTAGGAAGGAACATCAGTTTTCAAACGACCAGCTCAATTGTTAGGAGCAGTCGAGTGGTAAAAGGAAAGGAGCTTCAGTCTCGGTTCAGTAAGTCCTATTCTCTCGAGGAAGTTAACTGTATTCGAGGACATTATTTTATTTCCAGCATCGTCAGATCTATGAACATGAACAGTATATCTTATTTCTTCGGGGTTCTTCATTTATCTGGAGTAAAGGATTGTCGTCTAATAGACGTCCATTTTTGGAAGCAAAACAGAAAGTCTTCCGTACTGTTCGAAAGTCTCAGCGTCGCTGCTCGCGTTTCCAGTCAGGTTCTTCCACGAAACGGGCAATTTGAAGCGGAGAGCTTACAGTTGCGAGAAAAAGCGTTATTTCTGCGCTCGTAACTCGAACCCCGAGACGGAAAGGAAGGCACTCGGCTCTATCGCCTGAGATTTTCCCATTAATTACTGTCCACGCCGGTGAGAAGCAGACCGAGAGGAGCGCGCGCAGGCTCAGCCGAACAAAAAGCGCGCCAGGGGAAGCGGGATGGAGGATAGCTAGGATTTATTGCTAAATCGTGCAAAACTAATAACGCTCTCCGCGTCCGTCCGATCGACCTGTTACACGCTTCTGAACTGTCTCTGTTTTTCCCCCGCAGCAGAGACGCTCGTCGCCTGTTCAAGCCTGGACCCGATTGATCACGATAATTACCCTCGCCAATGGGCCTTTTATTTACAAATAAAGACGAAGGGCTATCATGCGGTTTTGTCACGACTTTGCAACGCGTGCTTCGCGTCCCGTCGCGTTTCTGCAACTCCACGGATGCGAGAAACCACTCACAATGCCTTCTTTGAGCAGTACGGGTCGGGTACAGTTAGGCCGTTTGCATTTTGTAGACTAATACGCAGAGGAATCTTGGGTCGACGAGTTTTTAAATCTAAAGTTTCCGATGGAAACTTTGGTAAAAATATACTATAATTTTTAAGGAGTAAGTTAATCCTCCGTCTACAATCTTATTCAAACTAATGCCGTCTTCAAAGTAGGTCCATGCAGCTTATTATGTCTATGTAGTTTAAAAAATCCAAAAAACTTGTTAACTACTCTACCAAGTTTCTAGAATATCATCCAATAGTAATTATTGCTATATGCTATCTTAATATTTATTTAATAAGGGATATTACAAACGGAGGGTTAATTTTTGTTGCCTGTTGAGTTTAGAAGAAATTTGTTAATTGAACTTCATCACGCGATACGCTAGACACTGATCCAGTCATCGTCGTTTTGTATAGATTTAATAGTTTGCAAAAATTATATCATTGTAAAATAATAAAAAGTTTGTGTAGACCCATCTTTAAAGGAAGAATATCCAGTCTGAAGCCTAGATATTTTTACTATCCTGTATTTAGATATAGGACACATTGCCAAAATTAAATGACACTATTCTAAACGAAATAAATACTCTACTTCCATTAGACATATTTTCGGCAACTTTTGAACGCACCCTCCCACGGTGCCTTCCACCCACATTCCAACAGCGTGCAAGCGTCCTCGCGAGTCACTCCGCCCGTTGTTCGTCCTGGAGCGACGATGGCCCCTGTTTTATTCATCACACCGCGAAACCTTTTTCCCGTGAACGTAGGATCCCAGGACGAGGATCGAATGTCCAACCTCCTCGTCGGCGCTGATTCCGCGATCCTTCGACGTTCCTCTTCGCTCCGTGGTCTGGAATACGCGCAAACGAACGCACAATGCAGCGACCGTAAATACGCGCGGCAAAGGGAGGGACGAGCAAAGGAAAGGGAAAAGGACTCGCGGTCGCGTAGCTCGGACGTATTTCTCGTCGGCGTTCGTCCCGCTGAAGGGAGGATTTATTCTTCGTCGATTTACAATGCTTTATGGTGTCGGTTTCGCTGCTTCAACAAATAATTGCCAATTAAACGTCCCGCGCATCGATCCTCCTCGCTACTCGTTGCGAAACCGCGAATATCCTCCTGAGCTACTCATTCTTCGACTTTCCACGCGTCGATTCATAATTTTGCGTGGGCTGCCTATTGTTCGAGAAGAAAAATTCTTGTACCTCTGGAAAATGATATTCTGAAATCCTCTAAAAGGCCTTAATTGATTCAATTACTCATTTCGATGGTCTAATATCTATCCATGCTGTGAGTCTGAAATTTTATACTGAATCAAGGTTTTATTCTTCGGATGTCAGGATTGGTAGAATAATTCTCGACAGTACCAAGTAGCCAGATCATAAATCTGCGATGTCGGTGCTCGTTCCAATTGAAGTTTGGACGACGAGAAAGTTTTCGAGTATTGGATCACGAGTGTGTCGGTGCACGAGCAGCATGGGCCGATGTGGCGGCGCGAGAACGACCAAAACGCCCCCGTTTCATTGTCTAGCGACCAACGGAATACAATACTCGCGGCTGCCTAACATGAATAAATGTATTTACGATTTGACGTAGGTGTGCCCGCATACCCACCGCGGCCCAGCAAAAAATCGAAACGAGCCTGTGGTCGGATTCCGCGGTCTTCTTCGTCCACCTCGTTCGAGGAAATGCGCGGCCACAGGTGGACGACGAGTTTCGTCCTCTTGCTCGAACAAAAGAAAGGAAACGGTCCCAGTATCGACAGCTCACGAGCATCTAGATTTCAAACATGTCCCGCTTCAAACTTGTCGGTTTATCTTGTGAAAATAATTTAGAGTAATCTCGCTTTACCACGAAATTTCTATGATCAAAAAAATTAATTAAAGGTAGTATTTATCTTTCGAGTAGAATTTATGTCAAGATTTCAGACACAGATTTAAGAATAATTTTCTATATTTCTGCTCCACCCTTTTCATTCTTCGCGTCATGTATTTACTTTCTTTCAATTTCATTTCAAAGTATTCATCACCTTTCTTCTTCCGTCTCAGCCTTTTTACCACTTTGCGTAATTTTTCGACCGAATCGCGGCACTAAACCACACCGACGCAATTTGCTCGAGTAGAAGCGGTTCCGTTTGCTCGGCCGACGTCGAGGGTCGGTGACGGCTCGAGAGTGCTTCGGCGTGCACGTCCATTCTGCTTCGTTTCTGGCGCGTCTTGGCAAGAAAGGTGCTCCGAAAGTTTATGGTCCCAGAGAGGAAGTGAAGGAGATATATGCACGCCAGACCGTACACGGGGATGCGCCGTGTGTATGGAGACGCGTGCAACGCGGCAGAGGTACTTCTCTACGTACACGTCCGTTCGAACCGGCGAATAAATATAATGCCTGGCGTGGGCGGCCATTGTTCGCACGCGTAAAGTTGAAACGCGCGAGAAACCGACCGTAAATCGAAGATTTCGAAGTTAATGGTTAACCGAGAAATGCCTCCAATACTCCGTGGGAAGATCTCCCTTTTGGACGACTTTTTCAAGCGGCACCGACCGAACGTCGGCTTTTTAAATGACACTTCGTAGCCATGTTGTATTTCAATATAAGTTACAAAGCACTTTTGTGGGAATTCTTACTCTGCTGTCAGTAAAAGATATGAAGGTATTGTACATTGCCACATTAAGTGCCCCTTTAACAGCAGGACATTTTTACGTGTGGGAGCACTCTCTTATGTCGTGTTACAATTATTGAAAAATTACTTAGAGACATTACCTTGAAGAGGTTTGTGGTATGTTGTAGAAAAAGGTGGGAGTCTGTACGACAAAAGAAGCTCATCGCTGAGGGGTTAAAGTGAGGGTGCAAACACGCTGTCACGTGAACCCACGTTACATATTATAGCAAATCCATAGTGTGAGACGAGTTTTTTCCTTCGTTTTAGACCTATTTTGTTATGATATGTAACGTGATTTTATGTGATATGACATAATGTGTTTGCACCCTTAGGTGAAATGAAAATTGAATATTTAATAATATTTGAGGTTTTAGTGTCATTTTCTTAAAAATATTGCATTCCAGTGAAAAAACTGTCACAAATAAAAAATATTCAATTTTCATTTATTTGCGTGAGGTATCTTCAAATACTCACATTGTCTTCAACTTCAAACAGCAACTTTATAAGTATATCCCAGCTGACACATGTTTTATACTGCTGTAAACAAATAATTTTCAAAATAGAAATATTTCTAGATCTTTTTCAAGCCCTTTATATCTTTGATTTATGGTAAATGAAATGCAGACTACTGATGAGTGCTTCACTGACGCAGAGAGTCCTTCAAGTGCTTTAAGGAAATCTTCTCGTTTAACTTCTCATTCCTTGAAGTACATCGACCAACAAAGTCCCCAGTTTCTCTCGTTATTTTAAAAAACACTCCCCAAATTTGTGAAACATTTCACCAAGAGTATCTTCATTTAATGTATCGGTTCTTCCAAAGTCGGATATCAGCAGTACAAGCTAGAGTCGAATCGCAAACACGTCGACGCGGGTTCGATGGTTATGAATGGGCGCAAGGTGGATCGTAGCCGGGAAACGAGCACGAAGCAGAGCATCGATCAGCTCGTTAGACAGAGTCGGTTACACGTGTCCACACACGCGTGGCGTACGTGTGAGCAGGTTGGCGTGAACTGCTGATGCGACCTCAGGGCGCGTACGTGTAACGCACGGATCCTCGTCTGCAGGGAGCCGCTTATTACCGATGCGGAATCAATTTCAATTTCGCGCAGCTTCACCACCTGCAACGTTGTCCATGAACCAACGCTGTCTTCGCCTCAGGATTACCTGGCATCTCGTTCGCGTGCGTGTACTTATATATGCTGTTGGCATGTTCACTTCTCGATTTTGGGGTATAGAGTTTATGTTTTGATAGAGAATGAATTCATATGTGTATATAGAGGATGGTCCATCTAAACCAGGGTACCTAAATATCTTCTTCTATTGTGGAGATATAAAAAGTATTTTATATGTAATTTGAATGATATCAAGAAACCAATCTTCCAAAACAATTATATACATTAATAAATCTATTCTATGTACTTGATGTATGAGTCTCTCGATACTATCAAATTGCATATCAAATATTTCGTATGTTTCGACAATAGAAAGAGATATTTAAGGGGTTCGGTTTAAGTTGAACCACTCCAAATTAGACAACAGGTGACAGAAATTTTAAGAGGTGATTCTACAAGGTGAAATAAAACGAAAATTAAGAATTATAAAATTGCGTCTAAGACTTTGTTTCAGAATTATTAACTGTTGGGAAAATGTCTATAATTTGCACGAAGTGTGTCTGACTCGGGTCTTATTCTACTGATTTCGCTGTGCCTGACACTTAGGCTGTGGTTACAGTGAATGTGCTTTCTGACAAACTGATGCTCTGACGAATATGTCTGAACTTGTCTTGCTCGTACGATAAATAGTTCGGACATATTCGTCGGAAAACGTATCCACTGTAACCGCAGCCTTAGTTAATGCACATCTGCAGTAGAATAAGTCCCAAGTCAGACACGTTTCACGCGAATAGTAGGTGTTTTCTTAATAACTAATAATTCTGAAACAAAACCTTAAACGCATTTTCGCCAGTCTTAATTTTCGTTTTAATTTAATATACAATTAGCCCTTAAAATGTTTGACACCTGTTATCGAATACAAGGTATCGAGACATGAAAAAATAGGATTAGTTTTTTTGAAGAATGGAGCATTGGTGTAATTTGTTAGATGTAAAACGTATTCGTGTGTTCTTGTTAGTACACATACACTTTCTCCAGACGTTAGTACTGTAAATAACACTTTTTCCTGATCTTACCTCGTACAGTGGCGGAATGGTAATAGTAACCGCTATAAATATCTCATCCAGTCTCGAAAAAGGAACAATCGTGTTCTCCTTATTATATGTGCGCCGACCACTGTTTTATTTCTATTTTCACCGATCGTTATCTGAGCCATCATTATCATTATCGTCATTACTACGCTATTGATATCCTGTGCGTAAAAACTGACTCGATCCATTACCGCGGAAACGTCGTAGCCCACCCTGTCGCCACTTTGTGTCACGAATCTTAAACTTCTTGTTACGTATAGTAAGTAGGGAAAAGAATTAACAAAATCCTGTAGCAACAAAACGTATCTTTTATCTTTACGCTTACGAAATTGTCCGTGTTCTCTGTCTCTACAGCGTTCTAGAAGTTTTCTGTCGGTTTTTCTTCAACTATATCTCGCACAGCAGAGCACACGAAGCAGTGTGACTTTTGCGCACAATTGCATCGGTCTCGGTGCTGCTGGTATCGCTCAAAATCGCATTTAACCGTAATGGTGGATGGCTGGCCGTGATTAGGGGGCATTACCGGGTAGCGTCGACGCCAGGGCCACCCACGAACCTCAATCAACCTCGAGCAGATGCACCGGCCACCGCCTCGTTCTCTTTCGCTTCCTCCGTGGCGATTGCTACGCTCCTATAACTGCTGCCCAACGTTCATTCTCCGCTGTGAACTCAACGCTGTTGATCACGAGACTACCTTCCTCTTGTACACGATAATTGCGTTCGCGTTCTGCGGTGCACGAGTGCAATCATTTGCAATTAAAAGGTAACTTAATCAACGGTGATGGATGTTATCAAAGCTACGATTCAGAGCAGTTTAAGGTTGGTTCTAATTCTCCAAATAAATCTAGAAAATAATTCTACTTTTTGTACCTGACTGTGCCTCTTATCTTGTGGTATTTATTAGATTCAAATTTAATTACTCTCAAATGGAGCTGTTCATAACTAGCTGTAACTTCGAATCTCAGGAGTTTGTTAGGTACATTTACTTGCGTGGGTATAGTGAACGTCATCAGTGATGAAAGGTTCGCGGAACTTTTGATACTTTCACCATTCGGCCAAGAAGAGTATTGACATGCATAGAATTCCTTTGTGTATGTGTAAGATACCCCTGTGCGTTTAAGAAACTCAGCACAGGAATGCTTGACTTTGTCGAAACATTATAAGTGAACGTACGATTCAGTGAATATACCAAACGAATGGTTTTCTGGCTCATTTTCGTGTTTGCGTAATAGAAGTGTAACGAGCAGACGTGCTATTGCGGGAGCTAATGTGGGATCAAAAATGGTATGCAGTGAGGAAGTAAATGGTGCTATGAACAAGTGTTCGTTCCGATTCGAAAAATAGAATGGCTCGTAAAGTTCAATAATTGCATTTCCTGGACTATAGAATTTTTAATAGAAAGTTACACAATTTATAACTTACAATCCTATTTATTTCTAATTGTAAGATCTGCCTTAGTGATACGGAAGAATTATCAAAAAGTTACGTATAAGTACTATTGACAGGGCATTTATACGTGCTACATAGGTCTGAATTCTGAAACCACTTGTATGTCTCTGTTCATTTACTCATTCGGTACATTTGTTACACGCCACGGTTACTTTACTATCAATAACATCTTTATTCAAAACAGAAAAACTCTATTTTTAAATTCTACAAAAGCAAGAGCGCTCTAGTATTCCTTTACCATAGACTGTGCCTCACCAACACACCCACCCTTATCGTTCTCAAATCCTAAAATATGACATAAATCTAGCAATTGATTAAGCCAACCAAACAATCTACGAGTTTCACCGATTCAATCTGACCAACGCAACGCCCACGAATCCTTCACGCGCGCCACTATATTTCCGTGTCTGAATTTGAACGCAGCCACCGTCTCGGGCAGGAACGGTAGCTCAGAATTGCACGTTGCACTCGCCACTGGACGATGCAAGAGAAACGGCGGAACATTAATAATTACCCGCCACTTTCCCCTGGAAAACCAGGAAAGCCTGGGGGACGGAAAGAGCCAGACGAGAGCGTATGGTCCTGATCGCAGCAGATAACGGGGAACGTTCGAATTACCATTCGTCCTTTCACGTTGCCGGTCCCAATACCGCGAAACGTTTAATTTATCACATTGTATTGTGCCACCGCGGGGTAGTAATTTCGAGATATAAATCGTTTCAGCTCTCGCGTACCGGGGACCACCGCAATCTAGGCGGAAACACGCTTCCCAATCGCGAATCTCTGCAGTGGAGAACGAAATTTTGCGAGCGTGTTCGTGACAGTGGCGCGTCGAGAGGTTTACCTACAGCGTGGAGCATCGCTCCAGCAACTCGCCGATTTTACGCTTCATTCGGACGGAGAAAGGCTCCAGGGAGTCGGTTGAGTTACATTTAAAGAGAAAAGTCTTCATTATTCGCGTCCCTGAAACGAGTCGCGTAACGGACACGTTGATTCACGCGGGATTGGCTAATTTATTAATCGCTCGTGGCCTTCCTGCTCCGGTGGACCGAGCCTCGCGCGTGAAAATATTGGTATCGTTGAAATTACGAGCAAGACAAGTTCAGACATTCGCGGTGTGATTCGTTCTATCAACGACGTCATTGGACACGCGAATCTGAGCGATTACGTCACGCCGTGGTTGCCTCCTGTTCGCTCGTACGATTCGTCCTGTTCTATTTGCACGCCACCACCTGCCTACTGTAATCTGCGCGAGATTGGAAGGAAATAATTTGTTTCCAACGCGGAACGGTGGGGACGCGATACACGTTGCGTCACTGGTGGCTTCGAAGCACGTGCTGTTGCGTACAGGATCTCTTCAGCCTCGCGGAACTAGCTGACTATGGCCACTGATGGCGTGGATACTATTGGGAACAGGAGTTATGGCTTCGTTGGACTGAGAATAAGATTTCAAGCAGTGTTTACAGAATCATGTAGCTATCTATATAGAAATCGTGAAGAGTGTTAGGAGTGTCTGAGTAGTATTGGGTTGATGCCTAAAGTTCATCACATTTTTATGTTAAAATGCTTAAAATACGTGTGAAATGTGTCTGACTCGAGGTGTATTCTACTGACGTCGCTGTGCCTGGCTAGTGAACAGTAGCAGTAGAATAAGCCTCAAGTAAGACACATTTCACGCGAATTTGATTTATTTTTGTAATAGTTACTAACTCTGAAACAAAGTCTATCTATATCTCTTCTTCATTCTATTTTGACATGTGAGGTGGTCTCCTACAATTTCTGACATCTACTGTCGAACACCCTGTATCGCATAATTTAACTTTAAATTAATTATTGTCTCGATACAAGCTTAGTACTACGTGTATACTATTTTACAATTGTTTTTTGTCTTCGTGTGATCTTCGTCATCATTGCAAAACATAACTTTAGAAATATCCTAAATCCTACACCTTCACCTACACCTAACTCCTAATCTAAAGTAATGTCGAAACTCTACTGTAAATTCATTGAAAATGATCACCTTCCGTAAACATAAGTTTGCTTAAACTCTAAACCCAGAGATATCGCGAGCTTGTTCCAAAAGCTATTCCTTCGAGTGATCACAGCAAGTAGCACCCAGGGCGCAGAAGCGCGTGCCAGTAGCAACGGCGCATGCGCTCTATCGTTAATGCAAATGTTGCATGCGCAGTGGCGTTAGCGGGCGCGGCGCGTCGGCGCATTCGTACTCCGTTGCAGGTCGTACGTGTCGCGGCACGTCCTTGTAAGGCCACTTGCCTCCCGTCTAGTGGTGCGCACGCGTGCACGCTAGCGTGCACGAAGCGTGTCTAAGCGCGGATACGTGGTACGCGCATACGTACGTACGTGAGCACACGTGCCGTCGAAGTAGCGCTGGAGCCGAGGTTTCGCGAGGTCCGACGCTGGTAGTGGTGCACCAGCGTTGCTCCCCGTCGTCCACAGGGACTGACGCAACGCGTTGTACACGCGTTTGCTCGTAAATCGATTCCGTAGGAACGGACGAGAAGGAGTCGAGCAAGAAACTGCGAGTGCTCGCCTTAAGCAAAAGACCTCTCCTGGACTGGCTCCGGCTCGTAACGACTGGTATTGTCGTAATGCGCGGTGTTATCGTGCCGATCGTTACTCCTTCGCTATGCGCTCGACTCCTATCGGAAATCGAGTTTTTCTACCCGAGCTTCGTGCCAGTCTGCGGAGGTGCGGACCGAGTAATGATTTTTGACCGCCAGCCGCGGGAGTGGTTCGATAACCGATTGCAATAAATTCACTGTTTCGATTGAAAGGCGGTGCTGGTGTACCTACACGGCGATTGTCGACTCGGCTAATTTGTATTTAGGCCCCTAATCGATGGCAGCGCTGAATTGCGGTCTAATCACGACATCTCTGCTATTTCAATTATCGTCAGACTAAAGCCGCATTCCTATTCACTGGCATATTGCTCTATAGGTACCTTCAAAGACTTCCCTCATTCGTATCCTTCGCCAATGTTCGATCGTCGAAAGATGAAACGGTTCTTGATTAAACCCTGCAGAATCCTACTGAAACTTCAGAGAACACGCAAGAGAGTCCAGTTTCGTTGTCCATGGACTACCGCGAGAGAGCATTACCTACGCAAATTTCATGCAATTCAGTGGGGGCTTGGATTTCATCGGCAGCATCGTGCTTCCTCTCTTTGGGAGATTCAACGGTTGAATTATAATGACGCGATTTAGCGTGCAGGACGAATCGATACTCTCGTGCACGCAAGAAACGGAAGCGGCAAATTGAATTCAGACCGAGACGAATCAGCGGAGCGTCATATGGCCCGATTGAAATCGAACGCGTTCTCGTTTACCCGCTCGGTCAGTTTGAATAGGATCGCCAGAAATTTGTCTCGCGTTTTCTCCTTCATCGATTCCATCTTCTTTTCGTTATTTGTGCACGAAATGAATCGTAGGTCGAATCGTCGGCTCCGTAGTCACGCGACGAGCCGATCACCACGGTTTTCAGACCCGACTCTCCATAATTATTCTTCTCTCGTGCCTTCGCTACGTACGATTTTCGAGGATCCATCTTCTTCGTGGCTTCTTCCGCCCATATCGGGTCCACGTTCCTTTTACTCTCCGCCTTCCCATCCTCCCTCGCTCTCTCTTCCCCGTGATATTTTCTGCGGCGGGCAGCGCCGAAGAGACTGTCGAAAGTGAAAGGAGCCGAAGAAATCAAGATGGATCGTGCGTTCGTTATAACGCAGGTTTTCTCGCTGCGTGCTGCACGCATCTCCTCCACCGTCTCTTCATCCACTGGTTCAAGGACTCGTGGCGAGCTGTGGCAGCCGATACCGACGTCGATAGCATCTCGCCTCGTCGTGGATGACGAGAGGAGGATGGGGGAAAAAAGACGAGGCCGGTTGTCCCGATCAAGTGAACCGTGTTAACGTCAGCCCTGTTAACGGGGAGTCGAATTAGTATCGACGAGGGTGAATCGATCGGTCGCCATTCCCCTTCGTCCTTTTTCGACCCTGCGAAGTCCCTCATTCTCTCGCGGTCGCGCGCGCATACACTTGTTGCAGAACGATGCCGTTAGAATATACTGCATCGTTCCGCGTCTGGCACTTGCGCGTTACTTTCGGTAAGTCGGGGCCACGTTCCAGTCGATTCCGTTATGTTTCTCTCCATAAACCCTAAACGACGGCCTTTATAATACCACGAGCGAAGCTTAACGTTCCACCTTTAGTCTTTCCTTGTGTTCATCTCAGCTTGTTATTAGGTTCTCCCGCGATGCACCGCCAGGGCCTGTTCGGTTAGACTGGTTCCTCGTTCCTCCTCGGAGTATGCGAAACGGTCGTTAAGAGAAAGTACGTAGGTGTACATGTCCAGAATCGGCGAATCTTTATGACGCGGGAGAGGAGGCGGTTTTTCGTCGTCTTTCTTGGAAACTGAGAAGGGTGAGAAAGGGTGCAGCGAGGAAATTAGCACCCTGAGGTAGTAAAGTGGGAATTATATTAATCGAACTTCAAGTACTGAATCAGAGAAACCCTATCAGGGAATAACTTACACCAATTTATAAATTGAAAACTTGTGAATCTGCGTATACGAGTTAGGCTTTTGTAATACAGACATGTTACTAGTTGAGAATTGATCTCAATTAAAGGAATCAAATAAGACTTCTCATATCAAAGTATCTAAATACTAATTCAAATACTTTTACAGAATCAGTTCATAAATGCGATGAAATTCTTTGCCTACAAACTTTTCACACTACGTACATATATTAGGAACTCTTTTAGAATTGTTTCTACGTATCTCTTGTCTACACTAATTATTTATATTGTATCTTTAAACTCAAATGCTTTGACATTACATTTGTTTTAAAACGGCAGATACTCCCACGTGAACATTAGACCTATACCCGACATAAATACAATTAGGGCGCAATTAGAGTTAGCAATTGTAATTAACAAATAGCTGGCATTTCTAGTAGCATTCCAACGAGGAATCTACTCAAGAAGGACGATCGCTGTTCTCTTGTCTCGTCAGACGACCTGAATCATATCGACCCAGAATGCTCGATGTTACGCGTTCTATCAAAGCCGATCGCATTGCGATCTTACATCTTCGAACTGAAAAGGTCGCGGACGTTAGGCGAGCAAGTGTTACGACGGCTGATGGACGAATTACTCGACGTTATTGCCTGTTATTAGCTACCTTCTTTTGGCGTGACGAATTTGACACCTCAGACTCTAATTTATTCGGTCAAGGCCCATTATATTTTCGAACGTAACAACCGGGCCACTCATTATGCGTACGCGGATCCGTTAGGCTCACGATCGGGCGAGACGTATCGCAGTCGCGATGCGCGAAACGAAACTTTAATGACTTCTTGTTAGGTCAATTTCGAGCGATTGTTCCGCGGCAATAAAAGGATCGGCTGTGATGAAGTCATTTGTCAAAGGAGATCGTACTCTGAGAACTGTTGCTGGCATGCTGAATAATGATATTTCATCGATTAATAGGGGGAAGTATTATTACAAATTCCTTCGCCGAATGTAATTTCGTACCATCTCTTCCTGTTTCATAATAGAGATACTTTTCAACGTTTTGTACGCTGCTATGTTCTTAGAGTAAAAGAGACAAATTCCATATGAAAAAATCTAGTAGGTGGCTCACTGTGCGGCACGAACGGCCATCAAAAGGCAGATCCGAAATCGAGAAGGAGATAATTCGATGTTTATGGTAATTCAAGCTTACCACAAACAGAAGATTTAATTTTCTACAATATCGTTCCGTTACGCAATTCATGAATATCATTATTTTCGGATTTCACCGTTTCCCACAGTTCAGTCGTGCCCGATTATCGACCCGTGTCATCTCGAAAAACTTTCGACCTTTCCCTCCCCCCCTTCTCCCTGTGCCCATGTCTCGAAAATCACGAGGATGACGTCGACGACGCGGGTCACGACGGACACGTGGTTCATTATGCGATGAGAAAAACGAGCAGACCATTTCCCGATTGGATTTCGCCTTCCTACCTTTTTTCTCTCCACTTTTTTTTTTCTCTTTCGTTTTTGTTTTAATTATTTCTCTCGGCGGGAACGACTGGCACGAAGAAGTATTGTCGAGCGACGTTTGTTCTCGAGGCGGTCGTTTCGGAGCAGCGTCCCGGTCCAGACTTTTGCAGCGCGCGGTCGTCGTGTGCTATTGACCCTTTTTCACTACAGGTGAGCTGGGAGGGGCCTTGGACAGGTAGATACACCTAACCCGCGTACCGTAAGAATTGAGAGCCCCGTCTAACGGGTGTTCGTGTGCGAAGCTCATTATACTCTTTTTCTGCCTGTCCGAGCATGCCTTCTGCCTCGCTGCCTTCGTTAATTCTACCGCATTTCTGCTGGCAATTGATGCTGGTCATCCAAAAATACACTTACACTAGTCACGCTTATCACGAATTATTTACGCGATTGTCAAGCTGGAAACGGTTCAGTGCGTTCACCTCGTCTTAATTAACACAAAAGTTTTAAGCCTCCATTAGAGAAGGCTGGAGCGTGTTGACTAATCCAGTTTGTATTAAGTGTATTAAGTGTATTAAGAATGCTACAATGTGTCGATTTTTGAGGTGGTGAGACCTTCATGAAGAGCTAGACATTCATTTATTACAGTGTCGTGAATAAGAACATTAACTACTGTATAATGCACTATTTAAGCAGAATTAGTCGACTTGCCCTCTCAGATGAAGAGGCTTCCAAGAGCTTTTCCAAGCTGAAGCAGGCCACTTAAATATTTCCTCCGTTTTTAATAATACGAAAATTATTCATGGTATAATTTGAATGATTTCGAAGAAGGAATATTATAGAAGAACAATCTTTTGTATAGGATTATTTTTTTAGTATTTCAGATTTTCGTGTTACTAAAAACGGAGGAGATATTTAGATACCTTGCTTCAGTCTGGACACCCTGTATATCGCAACAAAATCGAAGGTTACTTCAATTATAAAAAGAGAATCTCTTTCTCTCAATATCTTAAAATACGAAACACTATCGCAATTCACAAGATTGCTATTCAATTTTGGGGAAATTATAAATTACGGAAAATAATAGATATTCCAGGATTCTCATTCATCATCTGCTCCCGTTGCTCCTGGTATAATACATTAAACTCGGGATTTTTACAACGTCACAGAATAAATGTTTAGAATCCCCGGATAAACGGGCGGCAATTAATCTAAATGAAACTGGATGGGAGCGTGCGTCGGAGCAGAAGCAATTAGAGACCGCTATCGCGGGCCGGCATCTCGAAAAAAAAAGTCACCCGGTATGTGGCACGGAACGATGCTGCGTAGATATGCGGCGAGAGTGAGCATAAGGTGCACAAACTACCATGCATGCCCTTGCATGGTGCTCGCGTTACGACACGCGCGCGAGACCGCGTGTGCACACACGATCGTCGCGCGTGTGCGCTACGGCCATCGTCGTATCGTTATGGCCATTAAGTACATTGTGCTCGGAGGTGTTTCCTATAATGGATTCCTGTTGTTTATTAACGGTAGGCCCTTCACGAACCGCTGCCGTTCCCTCTTTAACGTCCTCTCCATCCGGCTTGAGTTATATCCGCGCTTCGATTTCGCTCGACGACCGGATCCCTTCTCGCCCGATCACGGGACGCCGGCCGGAAGAGGGTAAGAAGATCGCAGCGTCGATTTATAGATCCCACGAGGAGCGCTAATGATCGCTACTGCGAAGAGAGCGAACGGGGATTGAGGAGCAAGAAGACTTGTACGTTCTGATGGGGTGTTCTGTTTCTTTGTCAATGTGAAAAATGATCCATTCGTTAATGTAGAACTTTTAAGCGAGAGATACAAGACCGAACAGGTCCGAGACAAGGTGGGATAACATGGTAGCTCGAGGTGCTAGAACGACGCTGCCATTAGAGCGACTAGAAAAGTGTTACTCTGTTCTTGCTCCGAGTGGAGACCCCTGGCGCCTCGGTCGCAATCGATAGGTACAGGCGAGTACTTACTGCCAGTGAGGTACCGATGTCGTAGAGATTTCATTTTTGCGCTTCAGGTGGCCGTGGGCAGCGCGACAACGAGGCTGGTCGTAACAGACGGTTGGGGGACAAAAAGGTATATTGCCTGAAATATTAATCCCGATAAAACGTCTGTTCGCTCGGGCTATGGAAAATTGCCTCAATTTAGTCGCGAGATAGCTATCGAAGGCTTTTTTCCCCGCTTCAAGGTATTCGTATCCTGCCGGTTGATTATCCGCGACGTTGCGTAGACAGGCGGACCCTCGCGTTGCGGCATCGACGCACGTGCGTCCACACGGCGCGGCGCGGCGCGGAGCGGGATTGGCGCGGCGCCGCGGGAAAGGCGCGTGCGGATTGCGAAATATCGAATTTAACGAAGCCGGATAGAGAGAGAACAGGTGTACGCGGTACGCGATATTGGAAACTCGGGCCGACGCGAGCGTGTTTTAGCAGTGTTTCCAGGCTTCTGGCTGGCCGCGGCATAATAATCAGAAGCAATCGAATGTGGACGCGGAACCGAGCGAACGGTCGCCGTGCGCGATCGCAGGCGAAATAATCGGCTATTTTATGTGTCTTGTAATCGGTACTTGGATGGAGATAAGTTGAAACTGCGAACAGCAACGCTAGGGAAAGCATGGATGTCCTATCGATAATGCTAGAGAAATTGTTATTATCGCTTCGAGTTTAATTATAGACGAAGATTCCTTTCGATTCATTTCCTTGTGGATTTTATAGTGCTCCATTTCTACTGGTAACTTTCGCCTGAAATTCTTGCAGATACTGGATAAGGACAATGCATACACTTGTGACGTGTATAGGGTGTTCGACGACAGGTGTCAGAAATTTGAAGGGGCGATTGTTGACGTTAAAATAACAGGAAAAGAGAGAATGATTAAAATGCATTTGAGGCTTTGTTACAGAGTTATTACTTACTGAGAGAATGCTTAGAATTCGTGTGAAACGTGTCTGGTTTCGGACTTATTCTACTGGCCTTGTTGTATCTGACTGTACTTATTCTACTGACTTCTCCGTGTCAATGTACGGCTGATTCTATTGATTTTTCTGTTTCTGATGTAGGACTTATTCTACTGATGTCTCTATTTCTGGCTTAGGGCGTATTCTACGGATTCCTCTGCGTTTTGCTTGGAGCTTATTCTACTGATTTCTCTTTGTCTTGTTTGAGACTTACTCTACTGATTTCTCTGTGTCTGACTTGGGACTTATTTTACAGATCTCTCTGTCTGAGTTACGGTTTATTCCACTGATTTCTCTACATATATCTGACCTAGCTATTGCAGACTGACGATAGAATAAATCCCAAGTCAGACACATTTCGAATTTCAGGTATTTTTTGAATAATTAGTAAATCTGAATCGAAGTTTTAAGAGCAATTTTGCCATTTCTAATTTTCGTCTTATTTTGATATGTAGAATGATCCTTTAACATTTCTGACACTGGTTGTCGAACATTCTGTAAAGTCACAATAGGCAAATTTCCTTTTGAAATTTAGCTGATAGAATTTATTATTCTTATCGTTATGTACTTTTTATCAAGAAACATGATCGAACGAATGTGAAACGACTTGAATTAGTATCATGTAGATATGGATAATTAAATGTGCGAATATAACTATGATCCTTACTATTATACTAACTATAAATAAGTGTATTTCTAAGTGGTGTGACAGTTAGTGTTATCATACCACTGTCTGTATATTATTTCGATTTGTGTTATTCATTCCTTGAATATTCTAACAGAAATTTCGTTGTAAGATATTTCCATAGTCTTATCAATATTTACACGCAAGTTAAGAAACTTTTCGCTTGAGGTTCTAGCTTCTGGATATTTTGTAAAGTTGAGGAGTGGCGATAAGTAGGCGCCAGCGATGATAGATACAACCGAGAATGATAATCCCATCGCATAAATACTGCGATCAGGACACTGTACGTTCGATCGTTCGATTTTAGTGTCTGCTCGTTGTGATTCTCTTCCTTAGCGACATTGAGCTTGTGGTTACTTTATTTCATGAGGCCAGCGAATGCCGACTATTCGATCGATGCTTCCTAGGGAATTTAGAAACGCAACTGTTCATCTTATCTGAACGTAGAGTGAAACGAGGTTCATGATGCAATAAAATGGAAAATAATTTTTTACGGCAAAAGAAACGGAAAACGTGGAATTAGATTTTTCAGGAAATGGAATCGGTACTTAAGATTGGTACGCATCTTGTTATTATATGTTAATTCTATTTATAGTTTGCATTTCATTGATACTAGTTCAAGTAGCTTACTCTTTCATTTTTCTTGAACTGATATTCTACAGCATTGAGGATTGAGTTGCTTAATGTTGTCGTATACGTTCAGATTCTATCAGTGTGCGAGTTTAAGTAGAAATAATGCGTAATAGACAGACATCTTGCCATATAGCATATCTCATATCCACTTGCACGCTTACTCTACGAATATTTGAAATCAGTTTACCAAAGAACAAGTACATAAACTGTTTCTTCCCCTCTTGCGCAGACTACTCCATTTCCAATTTTTCTCCACTTTCATTTCCATTTTTACGCATTTATCATCTTCTCAATTGCACTATGAATTACATTCCACCTTGCATACACGAAACTCCCAGACACGAGCCACCGCGCCAATACAGAATAGGAGATCCCGTGGCGAGGCAACGAGGCTGATTGATAATCGTGTCGTGCAAATATCCCGATTATCTCTTGTAACCTGAGCACGAACCTCTGTTAGCCTGGCTGGAACACGTTGCTCGCTCTCTTCGCGCCGATGTCAGGATTCGCGTAGTCTCGGCCCTTTCCCCGGTGGTCGTGCGCGCGCTCGTGGTCAGTTTCGTGCAAGCTGGTAAATATCGAGACGATGAGTCGTCGTAAATTTCCATTTCGTAATTACGCTCGCCCCGTGCCGGCATCGCGAAAGATCGAGCATCGAGCGATACGCTAATTTGATCGGTCTATTCATCGCGATGCTTCGTTAAAAGGATCCGCGGTCGTGCCCCTTTTTTCCCCTCTCTACAGGGCGCTCGTGTTTTTACGGGAAGAGGCACTTTGTCGGCCGCGAGCCACCAGCCTTCTCTTCCGTTCCCCTCCTTCGCGTTTATTATGCGCGACCGGTCCCCGATCCAATTTTTTTCACCTCTCCCGACGAACGCGTCGATTCGATCGCCCAGACGTTCCGCTTATGCGTGCTCCTTGCTAGCCTCCCGACTTTTCATCATTTTTCGCTCGCCGATGGACTCGATTCTTCGGAGGCAATCGCGTTCCTCGAGCTTTTTGCCCCCCTTCCTCCAACATTGTGGTTTCCTCGACGATCGTTGTTTCGCCGATTCTAATTCCTTCGCGTCGTTATTTTTTCCTGTTCGGCGGACGTACGACCGCGACCGTCTTCGTTTTCCCTCGGCAGAGGGATTGCATATTGCTCTACAGGATATTTGCGTAGCGTGATGCGGATCTCGAGGATGATCGCGAGCACGAAATCCTCGAGGTAGTTTATTCTATCAGCGGAGCGGCTCTCTACGTCCTTATCTGCGTGATTGATATCGTCCTGGATGAAAGTAAAAGGATGTACGAGCTTATAGCAAAAAGTGCAGCTGTTGGCTGGGACTTTCTCCTAAAATATTTATAACTGTTTTAAGTAGTACGAGGTCGGGAATGTTTAATTCCGTGCATGTTAATTTGATTACGCTATCGGTGGAAGAAGATCTGTGGACTTGAGGATTCGTGTCTCTTGAGACTGCAGATTGCTGTGCTGTACAAGGTGCTTCCAAACATGTGGGACATTTTTGGAAGATAGGTTCTACATACGTCGATGACGAAGAAATTTCGTGTGATTTTATGTCCGGAAATACTTAGTTTTTTTTAGATATATGCTATTTTTTGTTGCGTAAAATGTTAGATCAGATTCCGTAAAAAGTAAGAAAAACGTGGGAAAGTAAGAAAGATGCACTCGTCTCTCGATTTACTCGGTTCTTTTTTGCGCAGTAAAAATAATCCTTCCGTTTACGCGGACTTCTTTCAATTTACGTATATATATGTATAATCCATTGAGCACGAGGGATTATTTTTACTGCGTAAAAAAGAAACCACGTAAATGAAGGGACGAGTGTGCTGAAATACTCAAATATATAAATATTCAGATATTCCAATACATGTGTAGGTAGGTACTTAAGTATTTAATCAAACCAAAGTTTGATAACTATGAAGTATGTAAATTTTTCAAACGTGAATGCATACACATCACACAGCGTCTTCACATTTATGTGCACATTTTCTATTCATAAAACCATTATCTTTATTACTCCTTCCATGCATTAATCTTGATATTCTTACTCGCGATTTCTTACATCTATTTCACCGTGCATCGTAACAGGAAAATTATTCTTGAGCCTACCGTAAACTAATAAGTTAATGAACTCATTCACCGATCGAATTGGCAATCGATTTCTAGGAACCGTAAGAACTTTGCGCAACTCGACCTCTCATCGTTGCGTTACAGGCTCATTTCCCTGGATCACTTGTTGCGCTATAAAATCGCGCTAAAATCCTTGGCGTTCGTTTCCGACGTCCCGGGGCAACCTTCTCGGATTAATGCCCCTCGTAAATATACGCGTTTCACCGGGCCAGGGTATCGTGGTTACCGTAGACCGCGCGCATGCAAAGCATTGCCGACCGAGTCACGTTTGCGCTCGATGCACCTGTGCAAACGTTAACCGTCCCAGGGAGTTATTATCGCTGCGTTAACTCATCCGTTCGCGAGAAGTAACCTGCGTTACGCGAAGTTAATTCTCGTAGAATGGACGACGAGATCGAGTCGAACGAGAGCGTCGCGTCGCGTAAAATAACGACGACTTACGATGACGAGTCATACCGTATGATTTATCGTAATTGGACCGCTTCGGGGACTCATCCCTTGGTCCATTTCTCACGCGCCTCTCGCGGAGATAATTCTATCGATCGTACGTGGTCGCATGGAAATCAGATCGACTGGGGCACGCATTCGCCTCGCTTTCGTCGAGCGATTATACACATTACGGAAGATCGCAGCCGCTTAATCGGTTTACCTGCATCGAGTGAATTTTGAGCGAGCGGATTCCGCGTTTAATTGAATTCCGCGTTCATCCCGTTAAAAGCTCGGCTGGTTCGGGTTTAATCGCTTCACGGTTGTCGCGCTCGGCGAAATACACTCGGAAGATGTTACGCCGCGGCGTTTCGAACGGTTCGCTGAATTTCGGAAAGTGGAAAGAGTGACAGGTGCGGTTAATCGGCACGGTGAAAGGGATCGGCGCGTTCGGGGCGGTATCGCAAAAAGTTCGCGGTCGCGTTAATCTGTGGCTGGCTTGGAGATAATAGGCGCTGCCGGCAAGAAAGACGCGGATGCTTTGCTCGTTGGCTATTAATTAGCTGCTCGGGGAAATCCGTCGATCGTTACGCACGTACGCGCTTTACGGCCGCTCGTAATTTATGGATCGCGTCAAGGCAACCAATCGGGAGACAATTCGAATGCTCGCGTAGTTGAAATTCAATGGGCGCTCGGCTCGAGGTTCTACCTTTGCGCGTGGCGGAGGGTGGCTGACGCGAAATTGAACACCTCTTGATTTTAGCTGGCTCTATTCGAATGGAAACAAATCGTGCAATACCGTATGATTTAACAATAAATCTTTTTGTTATATCGTGGATTAGAGTTAGGAGAAATCAGTTTTAAAAAAGCGTTTATGGTGCGAGTGGCATTCAGAATGTTCCTTAGATTTTGTCAAAGAAGTGGTTATTAATCTGTTAATCTATACACCTGGTCGTAAAACGAAAGGAAGGATATAAGCAACTCAATTTTTTCACGTTTTTATCTGATGTTAGTTTAAACAAAGCCATTATTCTTATAGGCATGATTAGAGGTATAAGATGTAAGAGTTTTTCAACACCCCTCGTATAAGTGGAACTTAATGAAAAGGGGAAATTTATTTTTATGAGTTTTGATAACAAGAATTGATAATTTGGAAGTGTAAAAATGCTGTAATTTTTGTCTGATACTTATCTGTTATTTGTTTTATACTTGACGCACTGAATATCGATATACATGGTATATGGCGGCAAGTGTCAGAAAATGAGGACAGACGTAGTCTCGTTTCAGAGTTTCTTTCCGAGTTATTAATTCTTGAGAAAACGATTAAAATTGTGTCTCAGTTAGAACTTATTCTGTTAACTTCGCTCTGTCTGACGCGATTAATGCATGTCGACAGGAGAATAAGTCTCAAGTTAGACAGCTTTTACGCGAATTTTAGATGTTTCTGCAACAATAATTTCGAAACGAAATCCCAAGTTTAACCTCGTATTTCCTAATTTTCGTCTAATTGTAACATGTTGATTATGCCTTAAAATTTGTAATAACTATTTTAAAAACTCTCTGTATAAAAAGTTGAAGTCAAGTTCTAATACCTCTCTGGACAAGGAAGCAAGAACTAGTTTTGGTTGGTACTGCACGACTCTCCCCTACATCAATAAAAACGAGCATTTTATGCGCGATTACGTCACGGTTTCGAAAGTTTCTTAGAAAACGTCGAATCTCACGGAGGCGAAGCACCTGTTGACTAGGCGGGGTGCTGGGACTTGTCATCAAGGTCTTCCAAAACTGGACTCGATCCGAGGCTGTGTCAGACTAAGAGAGAGCTAGCTGGCGAGTAACGAAGAAGGCGTGAGAAGGTGAGCAGCAGGGCGAGGAAAAACGGAAGGACACGGAAAGAGAAAGAAATGGGATTCGAGAAAAAAGATGATGCTCGTAGAAGGATTAGTGTCCATGGTACTTGTAACAAGTCCCATGGTACTTAATATCTCATAATGAACCATAAATAATCGATTGATGGTCGTCTCTGAGGCGTGCGCCGCTCGAAATCCTTCGAGATCGCGGCTCGAAAGAACAGGTAAAGAACGTAATGCTGACGAGATAGCACCGGGATCGTTTGTAATTAAAAAACGATTTAAATGCTAATGGTCGCGCGTAATTAACGCAAGTCACACGCGAACGGCGCCCCTCCCGCCCCGCCTCCTCCGCATGTCGATTATTATTTCACGAGCCCTGAACGGGGGGTTGAAGCCTGTTTGAAGGGAATATCGATTTTACGAGGCGCACGTCGGAACCGTCGATGGTTCCATAATGAATCACTCCGCGGGCACGAAATTCGCCATCCGGATCCTCTGGATCGTTAATAAAAGTCGTTGAGTTTATCTGCGCGCGATTTTTATTCGTTTATTATTGCCGTCCTCTCGGCTTGTAATATGTTCATTAAATTGTTATTCGTACTCCACGCGCCTCTCACAGCGCGACATGATGTAATATCATTCAATTTTCTGGTACCCTGGGATTGATGGGCAATTTAACGTAGCGTTTTATTGCTTTGTCAACCGCTCGCTTTTATGGACCATACATTAAACGATAATTTCAAGACTGTGTTATTTGGAATAGTGGAGAACATTTCAGTTAGATAGATATTTTTATCGACGACGAATGTATTCTTATTCTTATCTTAACGTGCTGTGAATTTAATTACGATGGTCCATCTGAAACGATGATAAGAATTATAAGCCCGTATGAAGCCCTATTAGAATTTAGAAAATTAATAGAATTTCAAGAATGAGCTGCACTGATGTCCTCGCGTCGGGGAGGCTAATTGAAATGTCTGCCGTGAAGATAACGAGCGAAGTCGCACTTAAAAAAAAGCGCCATTAAGAGGCCCTCTCCCCAAACCATCTTTTACGTTCCTCACCGATTATGTGTAGAGTGTCCTCCTAAAACGCGGGACGGAGGGTAATCTCGACGAGGAAAGCATTGGAAAATCGAGTTCGGGGAATCATTAGGTCGATCCGGGTGGGACATCACGGAGATTTCACAGGCTAAGTGGTGTCCCACGATTCCATTTGTAGAGCGCGTGAGTTATCGCGGGATATCGCCGCGACATGTATTCCCCAGCACCCGTGCGTGTAAAAATCGTAATAACAGTTATCGCCACGTGTCAATCGGCGCCGATTGAGTATTCATTAATTAAATAATACGAGTCGGCGCGGCGCGATAAGTGGTCCAGAGTGGGCCCACGCTTATCCAACAACGAAAATATACGACCGTGGCTCCGACCAGCGCGACTTCCTCGCTCTGCGAACAACAAGAACTCAGGTGGACCGTGGCTCGTTCTACCTGGCGACTGAGAGATCCGGGACAAAAAACCTTATCTACCACGCAATCGGCTGGATAATCCTTGATGAAGGTGTATTAGAACGAGCCACTTACTCTCTCGTTGTCCTCTTCGCGGTGGTTCTGTTAACTTAACAGGTTACTAACTATTTTGTACTATTGTATACAATAATGGGAGTCTAGTTAATTCATAGTGAATTCCTGAATAATTGGATAGGTGTTTGCTGTCTCCGAAGAAGTTAGAGCAGGTTTTGAAGTTATACTTAATGAGTGTTAGATATTGAGAACCAAAATTTACAGTACATAAAAGGATAATGAGCTAGCTGTAAGTTATAATTGCTCAAACTTACATGTATTTTTATTGCTAGTCTAGCTTAAAGTCGGACTGTAGTTTACGTGAACACTCATTCTTTATAATTCCAAGTTCATTCACTGTGTAACCATATTTTTCTTTGCTCTTCCACGCGTCATAATTCTGTATCTTAATGAACGTTATCTTTGGAAGAATCTCATCTCATTCAAGAATTGTCTGATGGGAAGACGAACAATTACTTTTTCCAAGAAAAGCAGCAGAGTGCATGTAGAAACCTACTCTAGGCATTTCCAAAAATTGAGAGCTATTGACTTAACATAAGACTAATTGTTTTTTCCTCTAAACTCCAATTAAGAAAGATACTAAGAAGAAACCCATTCTATATTGTATTTTTTCGAGGAACTGTGTATAATCAATTGCATACTAAATATAATAGATTACTTTTTGGCTCTTCTAATAGGCTACCCATTAGGGGAACACTACCGCGCATAAGTGTTTGAACATTTTCACATTATCGGAAATGCATGAAATACTTACACATCTTTATTTACAGTAATTGATATTAAATGTTATTCTCATTAGTATTTGTAAACCTTATATAATCGTCTGAGTTTTGTAGTCAAAACTATATTATACAATTTTACTTAGTATATCTTACGTATTTTAACAACGTGAAACTATCCAAATACTCACGTACGTCAGCGTGAGTTATATATTTTTATTTCAGATATAGAAGTCGGCATTCGAAGTGTTGATCGGCATTTCAAGTGTTCAATTCTCTTTTATAATCTTACATTTCATTACATTCTACATTTAAATAAGAAACTACCCTCAAGCCAATTTTCTTCTCTTAACAAATACAAATTCCATCTTGCTCACTTCTATTATAACCTAAACCGAAACTCTCTGATTCATTTTATTTCGCCTTATAGTGACAGGTATCTGGCCATGCTCCGCAGCATCTCCACTTTCACTCCCCTCTCCCCTTGAAGTCCACAATGAAGCAGGTCGATGAAGAGGCCTGGTCTAATCGAGGGCGCGGAGGTGGTCAGCACCATATGCGCACCGCTGATGGCCGATCCGTGTAGAACAGCGGGGCCTTGCCCTTTGGCCCGGGTCCGCGTATCCGACCGTTTCTTAAATACCTTCCTCTCTCGTTTCGTTCATTCCACGAGTGCCAGGAGCGGCGGGCATCGCTCGGTTCGACGAACGATTCGGTTACGTCGATGTCCGACCCCCAACCGCGGCTGTCGGAGAGCGCGCGTCGATTAAGACGTGACCGATGAACAGGACGGCTTATCGAGAGAGCTCTTCGAGGCAATCCCGTGTGCTCGCGGGGGTTGTGGGCGAGCCGCGTGGGCGTACGCAGATCGTTCCCCCTTTCGTTCCACTTTCCTTGCCTTTTCTTTTCCCAGCAGCCTCTACGCCCCGGGGATACGATCTACGAACGAGAGTAGCACGCTCGGCGCTGTCTTCGAAAATGAATTTATTCCACCCCGTCTCGGTCCGCTCTCCCCGATATTTCTGCTCAGCGATGCATGACTTCCAGCGCGTCGAGCATCCTATCGACGGGCTTCCTCGAACGAGCCTCTATCGAAAACTACATCGTTCCAGCCTTCCCTCGAAAGATTCAGCCGGTAATTAAGCGAATCAATTTATTCAGCCGCTATCGAGATCCCGTCATGCCCCATCCTTTTGTATCGATCGCAGAGGCCCGAGGCGGTCGACTAGAGTCCCCGTCCTCCGTCGATTTATTCCGTCTCGCTTGACAACGCGACCCTCTCGCGGGTATTTATCGCGCGGAAACGTCCCGTCGCCGCGAGCGTGAGAAAAGGTCGAATTTCTAACAGATTTCCGTGCTGAAGGTAATCGTAAAGGACGCCAGGAACGAGTCTTCCCAGAATCTGATACGGACGATCCGGAATGGGATCATGAATCCGGTTGGTCGTTGAACTTACTCACGGCCCGTTGCGCCTCCCATAACGAGGATTTTAACACCCTCGCTGGACACGGTCGGCACCTTTGCTACGTGCCGAAGGGTATCACTTCCACGGACTGTATTCCAGCGTGGCCGTCGTCATCGGCCTGTTCTTAATTCCTCAGATAAGAAAAATCAGGTGTTATGGCCCGTCCCGAGACCGTGGCACTACACTTCTTGAAACTCACCGTATGGAGATCATTGCGGATAAGACGGTGGTTGTTCCGCCCGTGGTACCCGAGGAGATCTTGAAGCCTCTCGGCTGTGATGTGATTCATGGTTCTAGGTCATGGTGCTCCTCGCGGTGCCCGATCCGACGGGGAGGACCAGGGGAACGGGCCCGCTTCGAGCGTGGGCCCCAAACGCTTCCCGCTAGGACGTTGCACCATGCTTTCTAAGAATCTCCGCTCTCCTCGCTCTTCTTTTAGATCCTGATACGTCGCACCACGTGGTCCACGTTGCATGAAATTGCAAGACTTTATTTGTACTCTGGGTGAAAATATTTTGGCTCACGTTTCTGGACAGTTTGGGGAGCTGGACAAATAACAGGGGTCAGGAGTGCGAGGAACGAGCGATATTTTGATCGTTTCATTGTTCAACAGAGCGGGGAACTTTATGTGCATGTTCTGGTTGGTAGCAACTGGAAGAACTTCTACGTCAATAGTCGGGGAACCCAGTTTCTCAATATTACGAGCTCCCTTATCGGAACCTAAAATCGCATTTGTTGTCATTAAACGGTCTCAATAATTCGCTTCCACTGCGACGTTTATACGATCGTTTCTTAGAATGCTTCTGCGAAAAGCAACTTCGTCGCGTCGCGAGGCATCTTCGGAGATTCTTCGAGCGCATGCCGACCATAGATAAGAGTTACCATAATATCCGTGTAACACGTTGCCACGTGTAAATGCTCACTCGTAACCAGTCGCTGTTACCTGGCCACGCTTCGTTAATGAGACGTCTGCCTACGTGCATTTCTGAGACCCAGCTTTTTCCCTTCATCCATAAAACAAGCACGACGCTGGAAGAGGCCTCTATCTGTCGCCTTTCATCTGACCCGCGGGCTCCACCGTTGCCTCGCGGAGAATTAAACAATTACGACATAACCGGACGTAAGAATCTCAGGAAAGTTGGCCTCAGAGGTCTCCCGCATTATTTCTCGAAAATCGTATCGTTGCTCAGTCTCGTCGTCGCGCTCGTCAGAATTCCTTTGAAATTTATCGCCGGGCCTCGCGAGTCTCGATTTCTCTCGCCTCTATGTGTCTCCCAGTCTCTTCTCGCGTTCTTGCTCGAATATGTTAGCCTCTGGTCGCGTTTTACGTAATCGCCGCTGACTCGAAGATGAATATGTTGTATTATCCCCATCGAGTGGCTATAATTCCAGCGGACACGTGGTAATTGACATTTTCCCCTTCCCCTCGCGCTTTTTTAATCGTTTCATCCTTGATATGGTTGTATCGGGATAATTCGTTCGCGTGAGAGCCCCGTAAAAAGGAGCAACTAGAGAGGGAAATAAGAGACTCATCTCCGCGGGGCCGGATATTTCTATCGTTTTACGATAATTACAACATGATTACAAGGTTCGATCGCGCGATTGCTAGAGTCAACCAGCAGGCCTTAATTACGGCATCACGCGGAACTGTCAACCTGTTGCTTTCCTCTGATTGTCTGCCACGAGTGCCACCATACAAAGGACTCCTTCACGATAACTCGTCCTGCATAGATACCACGTTCTTGATGGGACAATAATTTGTCTTTCGTTAATAGCCTCGTATCCTCTTGATAGACGTTTGCCATTCAGGTTCTATTGAATTTTTCTTACACTGCGAGGATGCGTAAATCTTAATGGGATCGTTTGAAGTAAAGGTCTTTTACGTTCCAAACACGTAGAATTTATTCAACTCTTCGGAATATTCGTAGTCAAGTCTTCTTCATCAGATATGACGCAACGTAATTACTGTACAAAGGATGAATTAGCTCAATGCATTTGTCTATTCGCTCAATAGGAGGCAGCAAGCATTGATATCATCTTTGACGTATTCAAGTGAAAAAGCTTTCAAGAGGGAATAATTGGTGGGACCTGTAATTTCGAAACATCCTGTCTAATAAACGCAACATGCGAGATGGACAGAGGTAATATTCATCTTCCACATTCTGACATGCTTCATAAAATCGTTAGTTAAATCAGAAGAACTTACCACATCAGATCCAACTCTTCAAGACTCTATCAAAGCGTAAGCCAGGTAGGCTACTCTAACTCCGCCTATAGAACTTAATTTTTCAGAAATCCATATTTTATTACCACCTTTCTGCATATATCTTTATTTCTAATTTATAGTAGTTTTTCATTGAAAATAAGATTTTTGTATCGTGATATTCGGCAAAACTGTATCATTTTTTGTGACTTCTAAGAACTTAGATTATTTATCGTTTTCGTTAGGTTCTGATATTTCTTAACGTAGCAACTCAAGCAGCAGCAGTGGTGGAAGCAATATACTAAGATTATAAAGATATCAAAAAATATGATAATAGTGGATTATTATGATGACTGGATATGCTTGAACGAACAAGTATTTTAACTTTACATAATCTTGTAATAAGTGACGAAAGACACTGAACAGTCTATGATTTCAAACATACCACCTCACACATCTGTTGCCTCCATCCTAACTGCCCAGCTTCTGACTTTTCTCCCACGCCACCTCGAATCCAATAATTCATTCTCCTCTCCCCACCGAATCACGTATCTCCAGCGTCCACGGACATCGAACGAAGTGGTCTCCGCCACAGAGAGCGCTGGAGGAAGAGAAACGAGTGAAGGCAGTGTGTCAGGGTCCGAAGGGCGGTGTCCTCTCGGGGCTGGTCCAGCATGGGAGGCAGGGTGCACGGTACTCGCACGCGGACGCAACCGGAGATACGCGGTCTGGTAAAAGGTGGTACGCGGTGAGCAAGTACTGGCGGTGCTGCGCTGTCGTCGGCGAGGATATACGAGCGATCGCGCGCTGATGAATCGCTCGAAAGTTCGGGACGCCCTGGGACGGGCTGGTATCGGCGCTGGTGTAAACGGAACCGTAAATCGTCGGGACGATAAATGACAATTGCGGCTGACACGATCGGCTGCCGACCGGAGGTGCGAGACGAGGGAGCGCAGCTCTCGCGGGGAGGGTGGGGTGGCAGCGCGGAGGTAGCCGAACGCGTGGGCGGACGCGAGATAACGCGTCGCATTACGTGGGACGTTAATAAATTATTATTGCGCCCCGCGAGATCCCCTGCCGCGGAATGATATCTCCATTGTCCTTCGACGAATTAATAGCCTGCGCGGCGTGCGCGCACCACGCGCCGAGATCCCCTCGGAATCTCGAGACCAGGCCGCTCCTTTGAGAGCTTTCCAGAGATCGCGAGCGGCGATGATCGACCAGCCTCCTTCTCTCGGCGCGAGACTTGCGGGTAAGGAGTCAGCAGTTGTCACGAGGCGATGTCGATGGATGTTTCTTGTGAATAAGTCTGTGTGTTTGGGTTCGATGCAGCGACGCTGGATACTATTTGAGATTTTTGTGAGCTTTGAATACCACTTTCCCTATGTTGGAGTGTTTTTTTTTTTAATCTGATTCGCAAGAGAGTTTTTTTAGAAGAATTCTCCTACTACATAGAACTGAGTTGTATCTACATCTTATTGTTAAATAGTTTTGTTCTCAATATCTGGGTATATAAAGACTAGCTGTAGTAGGCTTTTCAAGTCTTTTTAGAATCAGTCTAAGTTTAGTTCTCGTAAAGAATAGTTCTGAATAAAATACAGCCTAGTTCCATTTATATATGTATGTATTTAACACCTTACAGTTTTAGCTAGACATAGGATAGTTCAAGATTCCTGAACCAGAAGTTTTCATCATCCTGAAACTCCTTCTACTAACATTCTTTCAAAAAGACCTGAATCTTCCTCTTCGCATCTGTTCTGCCCTCAGGTGGTAACACCGGGTACCGTTCATATAAATTCTCATTCTGATCAGACGTACCTTCTACAAGGCGTTTATAGGGCATCAACATCGATGCCGTTAGTCTGCCTTAACAGTTGCAGTGGTAAATGCAGAAGACTCACTGTGAATTGCACTCCCTCGAGAATATGGCATGCTCGCGATAACGTGAGTAACTTACCAGGTAGACGTCTTCATTGTCGCCTGTTTCACCGAGAGATCCAATCATTGAAAGAGTAGGAAAACCGCCGATGATTATCGGTTATCTAATGAGAAACGAGTTTACTCGTTTCTTTCTCGCCAGCAAGAATCCTGTGTCAGTCGGATCGGTCAGCATTCTTATCGCGAGCACACAGCGTAACATATTTCATCGAGCAGCGAGAAACCCTGTCCTCCTCGACCGATCCATCATTGTAACAATTAGCTAGAACGTTTCTTTATCGATTCTGACGTGGGAGGTGTAGGTGGACGACGAGCGTCGGTTTCCGAGGATGATTCAACGGAGCGATTGGATTAATGGGACTGGAGGATGCCGTCCTCCTGTTTTGGTAGCGGAAACTGTACTTTATGACTCATTGTCTGCTTTCGTTTTCTGTCACTCACTTGCTGGTATGAAAGTCATTGTTTAATCAGTTCTTTAAAAAGATTTGTGTAATTAAATAGTTAATTAAAAACACATCATTCTTTTATGAGCTTTAGGAATTTAAGTTATTCAGTGTTTTCGTTGGATTCTGATATTTTTTAAATTGCCAGCTTAAGTGGTAGTAGTAGTGGAAACAACACAGTAAAATTATAGGAGTAATAAGAAATAGAAAGATCAGTGGATTGTTCTTAGACATGTTTGGATGAATAAATATTTTGACTCGGTGTAATACAATAATGCAATAGGTGTCAAACGACAGATTTTACAGTCTAGGATTTCAAAAGTATCATCTTACACATCTCTTGACTAGGTATATCCTAAGTGTGACTAAGTATATACTAAGTGTGACTAAGTATATACTAAATGTGAGTAGGTGTATCCTAAACGTGACTAGGTTGCAACTAACAATAAGTGAAACACGACACCAGGTCGCAATTAAATCATCACTAGAGTTCTTCCCAATCCTATACCTACTCTTTTAAGATAAAGATATTTCATAAGTTTAAAAAGATCATCATGCTCTTAAAAAATTCAATTTCTTCTTCAAATACATGTACAAATTTAATATTTTTCACATAACTGCATATGCAAAAGAAAAGACTCTTTGCTCTATCACTCTGAATTTCATGACCCATGCACAATGAGAGTAACCCACAGGCACAGATCAACCATCTAAATATATCAGCGACACTGTAAAGCCCGTGTTATGCCAATAAATCAATTTCTGTCGTTTTTACGTTCTCCCCAGTCCTTTTCTCGAGCTACTCTCCATGTAGAAGCATCTCTGTTCGTGAGGGAGGACCGACGAATGACGTTGACGTTCCGCTGGCAGCGTGTCAACAATCAACGGCTATATCGCTAATATTGCGCGCAATGTATCACATGTGATTTACAACAGGCCTGCAAGCTTTTCACTTGCCGCGTGCTTAAATACCGCGCGATCGCTTACGCAACACAGGAACGCTCTGAAAAAAAGAAGGAAACTACGAAGAAAAACTGAATAATGTACATGCCTATCCTCGCCGACATTAACGCCGCCGCGTGATTATACTGATTCTACTGGCCGAGTAATATAATTGTATAAATACACAGAGGAAACGGTCTGAAGAAATCCTGTGGCTAGAAATGGGCGTACCACATTGTCGTGCTTGTCTATTAAGCTAATGAGTAGCTGCGCCGTTTGCGGTGAACTCAGCTCGCGATTAACGGCGTTCTTTTTACCCGCTCGACTGACTGAAATTATCGACATTACCCTTGATTTATGTGCACGCTGATAGCGACGAGAATGTCACTGAAATTGCTGGCCAATTACGACAAAGTTGACAAAAGTAACAGTCTTTGGGACAGTAGAGGAACGGCTCGTCGCTTTATCGCTTCCGCGACGCCTTGCCCAGAGTCACGAATAGATAAGGCATCTTTGAAGCAGCGCTCGCTTGAATTATACCCTCACGTTGCAATCTGTCATCCTCGAATACTTTTAACGTTCGTGCTGACAATTTCACGCCCCTCGGTTTGAACTGCATGCACCAGCACAAACTCGTGCGTCGTCCCTGCTCATGGGTCAGCTGTGGCACTGTACTAATTAATACTTTGTTAAACGACGATCGCGTCGCGGAACCTCGGCTCCACATTCGGCCAATCGTATTTCATACTCGCGGACTGATTTATGATTTCTTAACAAGTACCCATACATCATTCGGTGCATATTTTCAAATTAGCAGGATCATCGACGACGCTGATAACCTGTCGGTCGGCGATTCTCTTATCTCGAATCCGCGATACTATTCATTTTACTATTGACTGGCGTAATTACCAGTACTACATCAAAATCAAGCTCCCGTCTCAACCGTCTTCCGCGAATTTCTCTTTGTCCAGCTATAAATTCCAATGCATCCAGACGAAGATCACTTCTGCGGTCTCATCTCTGGGCCTCACCTGCGCGAGACGCTATCTGCTAGCACCTGCCGAACGAATCGGTCGTTGCGTTGCTTTTGGTCGACGAGAATGAGGTGAAAATTGCGTAAGTGAGGTTTGAAAGCTTATGATAATAGAAGTGAGATTGATGGTGCAAGATGAGGTAAGGGGTTAGGAGATTCGAAGGGGTCATTTTAAATGAAAATTCGATATTTGCGGGATTGGAATATTTTGTTCGTGACGACATTGAATTCTTGTTCCATTACGAGGATTCGATGTCGATATTGATATTGGTCAGAATTCCATTCTTAAGAAGCTTTATACATGCATCAAAGGATTATTTTATTTGATATTTTCTCCTTTAACGAATTTTTAGCTACTTGTATCAGCATTGTATTTTCGATATTATCATGGTTATCTAGTATCAAAATTTAGTCTTTAACACATTCAGGATCAGTCTATTTTGCCAAGACTGTCCCCAGTGACTGACGACAATCTTCTAATTTCTAACTATGAAAATGATTCAATTATTGTACGATTAACGAAGAGAGGTATCCCCTGATCCAAATGAGTGAGTCATCAGTTTCCAATGCGTTAATTTCCTTTTATTGCCTCAGTCTCCAACGCGCTCCAAAGTACGACAGAGCTTCTCAGGAGCCATCTAAAGTCCCGAAGCTCGAACGAATCATTGTAAGCATTGTCATCCGCGTTCAGCAGGCATAATAGCGTTTGCGTATGAGAGCGACGCGAGTTGCGCGCGACGTATAAATAGAGAGCAGCGTGGCGGTTTATGCACCCGCCAGCTAGACAGTAGCACGGTGGTGGTTTCGTCGTCAGTGCCGCTATTATAAGGACAACCGCAAACCTGTCAACGATCGCTGCCGGACGTCGAACACACGGGAAGAGGGAGGTGGAATGGGGCAGAAAGTGCAAGCACGCGAAAATCCCACTTCCATCGTCGGCTACTGAGCCGAGGGAAAGCTTCCGGTCTGTCCACCGGAGAAAACGCCACCTGTCGCTCGTGTGTCTCTCGTCGATTTGGTTCCTTGCCTCTTGGAACGCTCGTGTTCTAGCACGGGGGATAACTGATCGCGATGAGAACGGTACTTGATCTTGCGTGGGTGGACGCTGGTAAAGACGGGAGGAGAAAGGAGGGGAAAACGTGTCCCTCGAGGACGAAATATATCTTATGGATATGTAAGTACGAGTTAGTGGTCGGATTTAGCGAGCTTATTTTGATGTGGTACTTAATCTTTGCGGTGCTTTTTACCTGGTTATGTAGAAAAATGAAAATTCTGTAAGAAATGGTTGATGATTGCATTCTTCACTCTATGAATGGGAAATTAATGAAATATTGTATAAGTAATTTAATTTCGTTGATCACAAGAGATTCTTAATATTAGACAAATTTTATTTATATGCTGAAAAATATATAGATCAAGTAGATTTTAATTGATTAATCTGGAAGTACAAGTGAAAAATAGAAAATAATTGTAAAGAATATTTTAATCATTTCTGTTGTTATACACTCTGTCAAAGGGATCATGTATGATCTGCACATGCACATGTTGCATAACAAAATAAATGTACAGATGTGTAAACCTGGGACAAACATAAAATTTTACAGTGCTTACGTACTCGTTGTCAGATTGTAAGAACAAGTGATATGTCGATTGATAATCCAAAGTAGGGAAGTCAAGACATTCACCAATTTATCCTCGTAATCTTATAAGCTCCTATACCTAACACTTAAAAATTCATATTAGTTTCGGAATCCAGTGACATGGTACATAATTTCGACAGTGAATTCTCGATAAAAAATCGCGCCAAGAAATTAATACGTTGAAGCGCAGTAGAGCATACTCGAAATAACGTCTAAGAATTCAAACGATCCGACTTGAATAGCTTCCCGTGGAACGCGGATTCCGATCTCTCTAATGCCTGGTTTAAAAGTCATAATTGAAACAGCTGTCTCACGGCGGAGATACATAATGCCAATTAAACAACAGATAATTTGTCCTCTACTATTTTCGCAGACGGTAACGCGCCACCTAAACGACTGTCTCTCCACCGGTCTATTTATACCGTTTTCGTTAGCCGTTTCCATGAATCAGCTGCGCGAAGCGCGGCCATCTCATTGAAAGGGGCACGAAAACGGCTGAATGAGTTTCGCGGAAGCGTATAATAGAAGCGTAGCCACCTTCACCGAGAACAAGCCGCGTTCTCCAATCGCGTTTCTGTCAGCGTCGCGATGCCTGGGTCTCATGGGCCACGATATCAGGGGAAACGACCGCCTCCGTCGCGGAACAGTGGTCGTTGTTCTTCGGCTAATGGGCTGCGCATTTCTCCGTCTGCTTTCACAGCCAGCTGATTATGACATGTTGCCTGAGCATTTGCGAGGGCGAGACAGAGAGGCCAGGATCCATACCACGTGCTCCAGCCACCGTAACGCCATTTGCTCGGCTAATGACTCGCGGACACTTAGCGAAGCGGCCTGGCCCTTCGTCGCGTTCCTGTGTCACCGAGACGACTTTATTCGGGACGAATATTGAGTGTACCAGGAAGATCTGAGACCCTACCCCTCTCTAAATTAAGTGAAATAGTATTGAGAAAATTGTACATCCACTTTACAGTAGCTTAGCAATTAAATGTCCAAACCTAGGCGTACACGACAGACAATTTCGTCGGTTTAACTAATGGCAGATTACAGACTCAATTATCTTCTTATCCATTAAACAGAAAAAGAAGGATTGTTCAGTCTGTAACCTCTCTTTAGACCAACAAATGTGTCAGCCAGCAATTGTCACTATATGTGTGCCTAAGTTAAATCATTCCTTTTCTCTCTCACTGAAAATCATTGAAGGATGAATAAGCTGGACAGTAGGTACTTAATTTTGAATGTAAAGATATTTGCTTTCGAAAGAGCATCCTGGTCACAAATTATGAGCATCCAAAATCGTTGACACCCGTCGTATTCCACAGAAAAGCGTCGTCTGCGCTCAGCAGACCCGCTGTTACTTTGTACCTGCCGCGTAGCGGTTCGCGTTAATAATTCTCTGCGATCGGACACGCCACTCGATACATGACTTACAACCCATGGCTTATCGCAGACTTGCGCTCGCGATCGCCAGAGGACCGGTGTCGACCTGCCGAACGAACCAAGCCGGAAAAGCCGCGCTACAAACGCACCGATTCTGGTTCCACGGTTTTTTTTTCTCCTTTCCAAGTGGTAGATCATAGATAGAGCCGGCGATTAAGGGACTTTTCAGTCGGCGATCGGGCAGAACGCCGGCAGGTGACAACTTCATTCGAAAAGGAAAACAGCGGCTGAGCGTGCTGGCTGATTGAGGCTCCGCTGGATAATCGGTGATAAATAAGGCCAGCTCGTACCGCGGTGGCTTATCTGCCGCGCAGTCAGGTTTAATAAGATTAGTAATCACTTAGGAACCGGTAGAAAATCGTGTCGCGCGGCTGCGGTCGGCGAGATTAAAATAGTCGGATAAAAGCGTTCGATAAGATTCGAAGATCCAACGGTGGATTTATTGAAGACAGCGCGGACGTTGAGGAGCAAAACGAGGCGGGGGACTTTTTGGACGTGGGACGCCCCCGTGCTCGTGCAGGAAACGATTCCGTTCCGTCGCGAACGTGGAAACGCCGTCTTACACCTAGGCGGCGTGACGTCGCCAATTATTCATCGCGTATGGTTGCGAGTAACAAATCGCCAGTCAAGTGGCAACACCGTCGGCAGCTTGCGCAAGCGGGACGAGAAGACAAGATCCAGAGAGGAACAGAGAGTGAGGAGAGCAACGGTCGGCGGGAAAGGGACAGGGAGACACGAAGGGATCTCTTCGAGGAGAGACGAAATGATAGAAGGAGGAAGAGAGAGGATGAGGCGGACTCCTCCCACGTACGTCTAGATGCGCGTCGCCAGAACGTAAATTTAGCACTAACGCATTATGCACGCTCGGGCTGTGTCGCATTGGGCGTGCGATACTAGTAACAGTGGCTTCTACGTGTGCACTGTCTCAGAAGCGTTGTAATGTACTGCGAGCTGAAAAAAATCGAGCATTCTTCGCTGGGAGAATTCAGAGAAGCCGGAAATCAAAAGCTAATGGGTTGATGAATTCTGAGGATATACGAATGAGTAAAAAATCGTGAAGATTATGAACTGCTTTGTTATTAGGAATGTTATAGATCTAGAATTGAGTGATTTTTGGGAAGACCTCAATAGAATAGTCTCACATCAATCGTGTCCCAATATAATTCCACTGAAGTGCTTCTGTGTTTGAAGCACACTTCTCTTGAATGAAGTTGGACCGTTTGAAGTCGGCAGGTGCAATTAACTTCAATCGCGAAGCTCGACCAGCCAGCAGGAATGATTAACGCATCGCAATCCGATACGAGGGCCGCGCGACTGAGTCTGATACGAGTTCAGTAGAAACGGCTCGTGCCACTTGGCCAATGGAGGAAAATGAATCAGGGCGGTGTTCGCAGGGGAGGCGAAAATAATAGAATAGCCCATTGAAAATAATCGTAAATCAACACTAAATAACGAGCGCAAGGTCGCCATTCTCAGTTTTTAGCGGCATTGGATCAGAAATCTTAATTAGTCCTTTGTGTCTCCATCGCGGTGGCGGCTCGCAATGGATTTGATTAATGCGCGTTTTACCGTGGCTCCCTTTGTGAGCAACATAAGCGCGCTTAAGAAAACACAATTTACAACAGTCGCGGTTGTGGCGACCGTTTTGCGCGTCGCGTCGCACGGGTGAGCCAGACTTTGAGTCTGGCATTGAAATCATTATGATTTAGGGATCGACACGGGGGAGCGAAAATTGAGTCGGCGCGCGTCGCCGCGCGCGTAATTATGGCATTTATGCGTCGTGGCTTGCTGTCAGCTTGACAAATTCCCTGGGAACAATGGGCAAACCACGAAGATCGTTTTGTGCGAAATCGAGAGACGAGCTTAAAGGAAGCTCGATAAAATGCAGTTTCGTTATTTTCGAAAGATCCATACTTACTGTTCTGTCAGCCACAAAATATTGGAGGGGCATCGATCTCGCACGAATCTAATTTACCCACTTCGCGGCCGAGCCCAACGTATTTTCATCTGTTATTTCCCATCCGGTTGCTCCGCGCGAGCAGTAGTTCGGTCCCACAATAGTAACACGAAGACAAATGTTAGCGATAAAGTCACGCGAATTGATGTGCGATGTACAGTTACTACCTTCCCGGTTTAGCGATAATTCGTTACTACCCTTGCGCTGTAATAGTCGTCGCACATTCAAATTTCCCGCTCCCCAGATTTTTGTACTTTCTTCTGACCAACGATGCTATTATCTGTTCCCTTTATCGAGATTCGACATAAATGTCACGGTTTTTAGTGGCAGAAAAAAAATATTATTAACCCTGCGTTAAAAACGTGTTTTCTTCATTACCTTTCTATGCACAGATTTGCTTTCGTCCAAGAGTAGATTTCTTCGATTTTAATTAACATTTTCACGTTATTTAAGATAATTACGTCTATTTTTCCGTCAACGCAGTGTTATTTGTCGTCATATATAGTGCATATAAAAAAGTTATGACGAAGTTATTATTATTAAAATACTCAGCTAAAAAATTATAAAACACTTCAAAGAATTTACGTACAATCTCTATTACTCGATGGAACGCAGTCGCTACGGGCCGTTAATGTTGCCATTAGACCGAGTCAATTTATGCATAGATGTTTGCAGTTTCGCGTGCAGCTCTCTCCGTAGTTGGTTTAGTCGCGAGGATTTCTCGCGATCGAATGGAAATCAGAGCCTGAAAAAGCGATATCTTACGCGCCGCGATAAACTAGATTCGGAGGAGAATAATTACCACTGGCACTTGAACCGCAATCAGTGCCAAGGTAATAAAGTAGGCGCCACGAGCACTCGACACGTATTTAACGATAATCGGTGGTTCCACTGATAATGCAAGGTGATCGGAACGGGCGTTTATTATGTAAATGCTGAACGTATCCATATATATGAATGCGTTAGATTGCTTAGGGCGGAGAAATGCGTATAAAAAGAATCGATTTGCAGATTCGATGGCTTTGATATTACCGCATAGTGGATCGAATCGAGAAAGTTCACGGTAGCCTGATGGGGAGATACGGTTCTAGAATCGGAGAGAACAGCAGCTCGATGCACGCGTCCTCACCGATCTTGCGCCTACTTGGGATAATTGCGTCGAAGACGGGGTGATTAACTGGCCAGTGTGACTGCATGGATTGTGGGTCGGCGATCTATTTCGATCTGGCCACCATCTTCCCTCGTGAAGGAGATTCATGAAACTCGTTACATTGTTTCGTTCCATTTCCGATAAGACAGCCACTTCTGGTGGATATTGCTTTGAAGATACATGCAATTCATGTCCACCGTGTACGCATAAGCAAACACCCTAGGATGTTTATTCAGACGATGATAGAACAATTAATGTTTATTCCTTGTGATCACCTGTGCATGATAAACAGGTGAGTTCCCTCTAGGAAAATAGATACCAGACGAAGGAAATAGTATTGTGATTATGTGAGCATACATGTCACTTTATTGTATTATCGTATTATGTAATAGTGACGTAATCGATTATATTTCGGCACTATATTATTAGCTGGGATGAGTCATTCGAGGCAGACCATTCTAATGACTGCCACACGCTTGGAGTTGCGATGGTGACCTCTGGTTTCTTTGTTAAATGTAATAATAACGCTTGAAATTATTACCACTTCCCTCAATTTTAAATAAAATTTATTTAAAAATTTTGATATCTCTCAGACAACGCAACTAATTTGGATAATTATGAAAACGATCCTCAAGAAATAGAACATACTGATTAAAATATTCAACACACTCTAATTACAATATTTTAAATAATTAAGTATTCCTCGAATTTATTAGCCCCATATGTTACCTTAAACAATTATAAAGTGATCAGATCAATTTTAATATTATATTTATTCCAAGTCAGATGAGTTCGAAGATAGGTACATTGAAGCAGAGAAACAGATAACGAGTTAACACGAATACCAGAACATTATACAAACATCTATTTTCAATATGTCGATCGGTCAATGTCAATCGCGGTCGAAAGCATTCATTTCACACCCGAGATAAGAATAAACGAGCAGAATGGTCGAGCAGCAGTGTTTGTTTATGGAGCAATAACGCGCGTTTGGCCACCTGTTGTTACGAAGGTCATGATTGGGAGGCGCGATTGCAGTTCGTAAACATTGCGCATGGCCACCTGATCATTCTTTAGGATACAATAGCCAACCGCCCGGAGTGTCAGTCACCACTTGCTGTTTTCGTTGTCAACGACTAATTCGTGAATCGCGTATCTCTTATCGATTTTCACTTTGTCAGTGCTTGAGTCTCGTCTGGTTTTACAATTCACAGTATTCCAAAAAACAGTATTGATTTCGTATGCCCCTATGTAGCCTCTCAGAAGTTTCCAGTCTTCGAATTTGCAAAGATTTTGCCGCGGGTCTATGTAGAAGAATCTATTATGCGCCATATTTGCCACGTTATGGGAAGAGTGATGAGTGATTCTCTTATAACGCCTATTTGATAATTATTGAACAATATGCAGTGAAGAACAGTCCATAGTGTCTCAAAAGACAGTGTTAATACATCGTGTTTTTATGCGTGAATTCTCTGACGCATCCATTCAATGAATTTTCAGAGGCTTCCTAGAAGATGTGAAGGAAACCATTTTATGCCATGTTACTCGCTTCATAGGAAGGGTGATTAGTGAATGTTTTCTTATAACGCTTACACTATTTGACGATTATTTAACAATATGCAGTGAAAAATAATTCATGGTGTCCTAAAATACAGTGTTAATTTTGTGCTTTTAGGTGTCAATTTTTTGGAGCAGTCCTTCATGCAGTTTTTAAAAATTTTATCGACTATCTGAACTAACCGATTCCACCTACCACCTACTTTGGTTTACTTTGTGGAAAGGAAGATCGGTAAGTGGTTTATCATTAAGCTTATAATATTTGATAGTTCACGTTTGCAATGGGATATGCATACATTATCGAAATGGAGTACACATGCGCGTGTTTTGTAGAAGATAAATAGTATTTGCACGCGATTAGTATTTACCATATTCGACGAGTACCGCGAAGCTAGACGTATGTGGTATTTTTTGTTAGCCATTTTTTTCTTAATGACTTTGCTGTTTTGACTCGGCAACGCGACGCGACGAAGTCTGTTGCTGTTCAGTATAAACGTACCTGTTTTCTACCTCAGCCATGAGTTCTGAAGATTTAGTGCGTGTCAACTATAAAGTAGAATCATTAGTGGATTGCATGATTTATTATATGTGGTCGATATTATTGCTATGTGTGTCAGATTGACACATTCGCGATTGGGATACTTATTGATGAAAAATGTTGTGTTTTTGCTTTAGAAGAATTTGATTTAGCTAGTTTTCAATTTCTATTCGATATTTTGTAGCGGTGAGTTTTCATACGTCCTGGTATTAATGTTCAGTAATTCCAAAATTGTGTGTCAAGTCTTTTTTGATATATTCAAAATTTTAAAGTTGGCGGATTTGTAAAGAAAACTTATATGCGTCGAATACTATTTTCTTCTTCCAAGCGTAAAATGTTATGCAAAATACATTGCAATAGTTCTATTAACAAACATCTTATTAACCGGTTATATAGCAATCAGTTATTTGGCTTGTAAGTAGGTATATATTTGGGTGCGTAAGCTACATGATCATAATTGATTATATTTGCAATATTGTCAACTGACTAGTAGCAATCAGCTGCTCCTATTTCATAAATATTTATTATTATTCATAGTTGCGCATAAAGTATGAATTTTATACATTCCTTTTATACATATCATTAATTTGTTGCAACTGTGGCATAATTAAAAAAAATTGCCATTTTGAGTTACTAGATATTATCGAAAGAACATTTGCATTATGTATATGACGATGTGATCCCATTCCTTTGAAAAATTATTATTTTTGAGTAATGTTATTGTTCAAACAAGTAGGTAATATACAGTGTCGACTGAGAGTTTGGAATATCTCATGAAATATACAGAAACAATATTTATATACAACCTATGAAATAACAAAATGTATAAGCAGCTATAAATAATTTTTACAACACTTTTGTAATTGTATTTAAATAAAAAGCATTGTAGTCATCAGTTCGCTGATGAGCCAAAAACTATAGAATCAAGCAATCCAGTATAATTCTACTCAAAATTGGCAAATGACTCCAAACTCTTCGTCGACATCAGTTACACACGATAAAAGGTGTCTCAGATACATAGAAATATCAAATAATATTGAAAATATTTCACACTCCTAAGAATAGTTTTAACATTCTATTTGTTAAAACATTTCAAGGCACCTAAATCATGTCAAAAGCCAGAACAGTTTAGCAACTAAAAGCAAAAGTGAAAACCTTAAAATCGTTAAAAGCCCCCATGTTCTAACTTCGGTCGTTAATTAACTGGTTCACGATCAAATACTCATTACTCGTTCCCGAAGACCACCTTCTTTCGTGTAGCCACGGTAGCTTGCAATCTCGTCGAATTATCGAGCAAGATCGGTATACGCGATAGCCCTTTTTCCCCTGGCGTGGCAAAGGTCGCGGTTCACCCGCCAGCAGGCACCGTGAACGTGAGGGGAACCGAAAAAAGAGTCGTGGCACGCGACTGTTTCGCGGCACTATTATTTGCCCGTAATTTATACAGCGGCTCTGGATAAAGTGAGTTATCTCTCGCGGGCAACCGAACGTGCGCGCACGCTCGCGAGGGGATCTTCTCTCGTCTCCCCGCAAAAAGAGAATCCTCAGGGTTTTCACGCGCCCGTGCGTGCATTACCGCCTCCTGATCCGCTTCCACTCGCTTTCATCTCATTACACCTCGCCTTTTTATTGCCCTCTTCCGCCGTTATCGGTTCCCCATCGCCTCCTCGAGAGGCGCATCCTCCAGCGTCGCTTTCGTTTACCGCAAGCACGCGAACTCGGCTTGCTGACCTCCTCTCGAACAAAAGCGAGCCGGCTTCTCTTTTCGAGACCAACGATCCCTTTTTTTCATTCCCCGGGATGAGGAGACTCGCCGTAAATCCTTTTCTTCGCGTGAAACCATCGCTTCTGGCTCCCTCGACGCCTATCAAAGCGAACGTATACGGGCTGCTGAGAACAGTGGGGTCGGACTTTGGATGCGTGCGCTATTCGAAATAAAGGGATTTTTGAAGACTGAATGGTTGATCGGGTAACAGCAATGAGGGTGGATGCTATTGGGGCAATTGTGAGATATCTATGCCGAAGTTTGGGTTACTGGCTCGTGTAACATGAAATTCAGGAATTCTAGTTCTAGTTTCATAAATTGATCGCTCGAACTATTAGGTCTTAAGATATTAGATGAGTGCAGGAAAGTTTTCTTTCTGTTTTACGAGTGGTATTGGTAACAAGCTGTACGATAAGATTTATCTAATCTATTTTAAAGAGAATTTAACAAAATAATTCGCAGATGTGTTATAAAAGTAACATAACTCAAAAAAGTATGTTTTTGAGGGGAAGCAAAAAACTATTTATCAGTTTAGTTTTTTGTTATTATTTAAATAATTTATAATTTACATTTGAAGGGTTCTTTGAACAAATTCTATAATTTTGATCGTTGACTAGTAAACTTTTTATAATGTACAAAGATGCCTCTACCAAACTGATTTATAGCTGTAGTTCGAAAATCACATTTTTTGAGTTTTGTCACTTTTGAATGAAATACATATGCGAATTGTATTTCTATTCCATTTTAAAATTTCATTATTGAGAGTCGGTACATAAAATTAATGCTGGGATTCTTTCGAGTTACGTGTTCTGTATCTGTCCGTCGGTGCACCCAACTTACCAGTCCACTCCTTGCAACTGGTGGCGTGAAGTGAGCCTTCAAGAATACATATTGAAAGTAAACAAACATTTACGAGATTACTTCTTGATAATGGGGTATTAAGATATTACTGACTTCAGGATCTCACTATATAGTAACGGATATTGATGCCACATTATCAATCAATATTTATTACTTCATCCTTCGTTCAATTCCCAGTCAAGTGAGCTGGAGAAAAAAACGTATTGAAGAATTCCTGGAACCCTGTTTCCCAGGATAACTACTGTGCAGAGCTGGCATGGGTGCAACCGAGACACACATTGACATAGTGGTAATTTTCCATATGTGTATAGAGGATACGTCGGTTCAATTAGTAGTTACGATCAGTTTGGCCAATAGTACGCTTTGATATAGAAAATGGAAACAAGAGTGGTTAACAGTGCTTATCAATAACACAGGGCTAACAGAAGGTTGGTCATCCAACACCATACGAATCCACATTTTCTCCAGATGCAACCTTGCCAGATCTGTACAGTATCTTGTCTCGTGGTATAAATGACGAATAATCCGACAGTATTGAAAATCATATTCTTTTCCAAGAAATTTTCCAACCTTCCCCAAACGTTGCAACTACTTCATCAGAAAGTCAAACGACTATTTATCATCAAACACAAAAACTGTGAATCCGTTCTTTCCTTACCACATTTCTCGATCTATTTTAGCTAGATCAGACGCTAGCAGGGCCATCCTCAAGCAGCTTCCTGCTGGCGTCTGGTCCCGACCGCGAACACAGAGTCTCCTAATGCATTCTCCTCTGAATGGAGAGCGTGGAAGCGATTTTCCTCGGCCGCTCAATAGCGGTCGGAGTTGTTTTTCTCTTACCATGGTCGGCACGACGTCCGCCGACGGAGGGAGGACGACGGCGACGACGTAACATACGCGCTGCGCTCCCTACGCCGCCAACTCGAATAATTCACATTGTCCGTCGGGAATGGTGGGCAGTCCAGGGCTTTCTTTTGCCAATTATTTCGGGACACGGTGGTGCGAGGAAAGAAAGACCCGCGGGGTAGAATAGATCGCGCGATTTTCTGCGGACTAATTTAGCTGTGCGCGCGCTCGCTCGCGTTCAGCCGCCACTGCCTGTGCTCTCTTTTTCTCCGACACCGTGTCCGTTCGTCCTCGTCCCCGCGACGCCATCTCTCTCTCTCTTGATCTCTCCCGGTTCCTCTCGTCTACCCCCACCCCTGCCCTCCCCCATCGATCTCGAAGCGTTCGTTTTTTCGTGCACACGCGGTGACGGATCGTCCTGTTCCTTTTCCCCCGCCGATGGAAGCCAGCTCGATTATTCCCCTCATTAACGCCGTCCATATCGGTATTCCTCCTTTCTCATTCGACCACACCCTTGGCAACCGAGCGATATGTTAGCGAGGATCGGTCGGTTCGACGTTCGAAAATGACAGAGAAAGCGGCGCGCCGCGGCGGTTCCGACGAATCGCTCTCTCTGCCGATGCTTATCGGTAATAAACGATAGAAGGGCCGATATGATGTATTGGCTGTTTGCACTTGCACACTTTTAATTGCGCCGGTCGCTCGCTGGTCGGGGCCGGTCTAACTTTAGAGAGTCGATTTATTCACGCTGGCGCGCGCCTCGCCCGTGCCACGAACCGCGGAAATTTCTATCGAACTCGATGAATCTACCGGATAACAGCAGATTAATGATGCCTGGATCAGGCTGCGCCGAACCGAGGCCGGCGAGGCTGCTTCCTTTTCGACGTTTCTACATACGTTTACAATCTACCCTCATGGTCTCGGACAATCTGTCCGATGGTTGTAGCATCTCTGTTGGAAACCCGCAAGTGGGATCGCTGTTTTTGTTTTGTGACAGGACCTGTGTTCAGGGATTTCAATACGGGTTTGACAATGGAAGAAAGAGTGACAGATAATGTGCTCTCGAAGAATAACCAGAGTAGGTAGGGTACTTGTCTATATTTCTGCGCCCGTATCTAATTTTGTGCTTTCGCATTTATAAAAATGGATCTTTTATATGTAAACTGGGAAATTATTTTTCTTATTTGAGTGCACTTATTAATATATGTAATTGAAGAAACTATTATATTTTGAATAAAAATTCTGTTTTTAAAAATAATTTTAATTTGAAAGCAGAAGAATATGAACAAGTTAGCTAACAATTTAACAGCTCGTAATAGAAACAGCCCTTGTCAAATTTACGATTCTTCTAATGAGAACATATGTTAGTGATCAGAAACGAAATTCATGTCATAATGGGTCGTATCTCATAAAAAACACTTTAAGCTTGTTAAAAAGAATATCAATCAATTGAACAAGAATTAAAAATGTATTTTTTTGTTCTCCTAGGACAAGATGAAAATTCACAAGGGTTGCTTCAGTTCTCCTGTGCTTAAATTTTTCGAATGCATACGTACATATCTACTTAAATATATTTTGATATTAAGTGAAAATATGGGTACCTCATTTCTTAGTCATGAGGTACCCATATTTTGAGGTGAGCAAATCAGTCTTTCACATTTGGACTTCCATTTGAAAACTTAACGCAACGTAAATATATTTCAAACTAACTTCGAAAATACCGCTCTTATCGATTGATTCTTCATAATTCAGAATTATGAGTAGTTGATCACCCAACACTTCCCTCGAATTTACGCTTCCACCAAGAAGGTAAAATTTCCACACATCTCGATATTCACTTAAGTTCGCGATCTCCAAATTCTGTTGATCGCCACGCGAGAACTTCCGTCTAAATAGACGGTCCCGTCAGAAGGTCTGAGAGTATAATTTTCTTGTTACTCGAATCGCTGTTTTCGCCCCTGTTCTGCGAGCTTCCCGCCTATTTGCTTGCCACGCGCCATTAGTCGTCGCGTAGTTCCCCTCTTCGACTCCACGCGGTATAGATAGCAGAGAAAAATACCTGCAGTAGCTGTTGAGGGTTTCTCTGGGGGCTTCTTCGTGCGTTCTTCCTTCTGCCAGTGGTAGATATTTGAGATCTCTGATTAGAAGCTTCGAGTGATGCTGCCAGACTGAAGATGGATGTCTTAAATGTTTGTGTGAGGAGCTAGGATTGCGATACTTTGTAACTGTTTCAATATCGAAAGATTATAAGTTAAAATTGACTTTACCCTCTATTCGCAGCTCTGTTTTTCTCAAGCTTCATACGTTAACTCATCTGATCCACATTTTTTACCTCACCATCGTCTAAAGTCTAAAGGTCGTCATTTCCTTATTGCGCGGAACCATTTATTCCATATTTATTTCTTTGCATCATTTGCCATTACAAATATCAGTCATTTGGTCGTTCGTGATCGGCAACGAAATGACAAATTATTGTCATTCGATCGGATACATGTTTAAGTCTCTTTCAAAACTACTTATTATTAAATAAGAAACTAATTCCCAGCTTCGCAAACGTAATTCCTTCTGACAAGGCCAGGCATTAAGAAACCCTAGTTTCACCCTTTCTATCAAAAACCCTGAATTATTGCATTAAATATTCCTCCCTTTATAACTCTAGGATACATTCCCGAGCGACATGAAAAGTATAGACTCAGATACCGTACTCGAAGTCTCTAGTTATCTTATCTAGCCCCGGGTGAAGCAGGAAATATTCGCTACTGCTGGTCCCGCGTTTCTGGCCAGTGGCTGGGTTGGTGTTCGGTCCACGGTGACTTTCGATACAGTTTCGCCCAGCGAATTAATGCTCGCGGTGTTTCAGGGATCGCGCACGCCATTCATAACGCGAATGTTATTAGCGCAGATCGGAGTCTGATATACCGCCTGGCCGGTCGTGTGGTTAAAATAAAGATGATGAATGCCTGGCCGTCCCTCGCCGCGGCACTGGATGTAGATTAATATCGACCCTCGCTCGCTCGTTGCACCGCGAGCCCTCCCTTCCACTAATATCCCCTGCCAGTGGCCACCGTGTCCGCATAATAGCAAGTATCCTGCAACCTATCGGCGACGTTCGCTCCCGCTAGATTAGCTCTCGTGTCCTGACAGTGCTCCTTGTCGCGAAACTGGTCGACGACGAGCAAGGTGCGCTGCGTCGACCGCTTGCTCGTTTTTGCGGCATCACAGTCGTTCATGCCGATCGAAAAATCGCCTGTGGGCCCGTGGATCGTGCATTGTCGCTTCGTATTGCCATCTGCAAGATCGTTCGAGAGTCGATGACTTCCGTGCCACAAATCGCGGGAGATAAGCAGCTAACCAGGGAATCGGAATAACTTTTCAATTTTCTGAGGAATATGATCCGGTGAAGGAGCTTCCGTTTAATACCTCCGCCCCGAGGCTACCTGTTCAGGAAGCAGCAGTCGTGTCACTTAGCACTTGTATTAACATGATGTTCGTGCATCCTTTCTATCTACTCGTCTGCACGTTCCAGGCCACATAAAATCGATGACGAAGTTGGAACTGTGCGATAGATATCAAAGATAGCCTGTAGGAAACGCAACTGGGTTTATAGAGTTTTTCCATATCGCAGAGTTAGCTGGCTGGAATAGCCGAACAGTGGAAAGGTATCGGCATACCATGGGAAATTTGCATAATAGTGGCTAGTATGCGACGACTCGTCCGGCAATTTTAGTTTAAGCTGGGGATCAGGCCGTCTGATCGACGGCGCGCAAACTATCCTGGTTCTTGAATCGCGTCATGATCTCTCTCTCTCTCTCTCTCGGTTCTCTCATTGGAGAACGGTTCGATGCATCTGACGAAGGTGCATCGCGTTCGCCGACGGCAGCCTGCATTACTATATTACTAGCACCGGTGCACCGGCAGCATGTGCAGCCACATACACGGCTTGGCCTAGCGCGCGACATCATTTTAACATACGCGGTTCGTTAGAACATTAAGGACGACAGCTCGCGGTACCCTCCGTTTCTGTTCTCGAATTACTTTTTTTGAACGACAGTGATTCTCATTTGAATATGTCGCTGTAATGGCACCTCTATACATGTAGAGAAAAAGTAATTGAGTTAACTCGAATTCTTTAGTACCTAATTTGGATTTGTATTATTCTACAAGTGGAGAAAAAATAATCGAATCGTCTGGTGGTACTTAGTAATTTGAATTTTTATTATTCTACCCGTGGAGATGAGAATTGCGTGGTCCTGTGTTCTTAAGTAATTTGAATGTTTATGGTACACATAGAAACAGCTTCTTTAGTAACTCGCAAACTTCTGATGATTGCAAGTTCTCAATTAATTCAGACTTCTGTTCAGAAGTATCAATGTTCGAATTTCCTTTAAACAGCATCTGAGCAACGTTGTAACTTGAATTTTTCTGTTTTATATAGCTTTTTAATTCCCGTTCGTTACTGATTACACCATCTTTCTCTCCCAGCTTCCGACTTCGAAGAATCTAAGTACCTTTAAGTATCAATGATCTAGAGAACATTTTCCCATTTGGCGGACACGTTGTTTTTTCTCCGTGGAAATGATGTTTAACGAGCAGGGGGCGTAGTGCTCATTTGTCAGGCGAAAAAAGGGGGATACGGTTGAACCTGGTTCTAGCGCGATTAAAGTGGCCGTTCATCCAATCGCAAACGAGTACCTGCGCCTGCGTAGGCAGCAGTCACGACCGCTCGAAGGACGAACGATAATGTCCTGGCGACACATGAGACGCGTTCCAGATCCTGTTCGCGTTATCCAGCTCAGGAATAGATGTCCCTTTTGCCGTGACAGAAAACGTGTTCCTTCAGCGATCTGTGAACACTTGACTAGCCAAAGGTATGGACTTCCAGCTTCAAATTATAATTCGTAATGGAGATCTTTAGATTAGATTCCAGCGTCGTAATACTTGCAACATAGTAAGGTAAATTGATCGTTCTTGCGAGAAACCGACGTCAACGAATGATAAATTTGGCGGCCAGTTTCCAAGCTTTAATTTCTGCTTCGGTTAATTGTATGCCACAGTAAACTGGAAGTAATTTGTAATGAGTATTGCTGATAGTCCGATACATGTCTACTTCTCCCATTTACAGAAGCTCGTTGGAAGTTTCGTTTCGAGTCGTCAATCTGAAATGATTCAGTAAAGATTACAGGCAAAACCAACAATCTTATCTAATGTTTTATAACCACCTATTTTTTGCGGCCGTTACATTTCGTTATCCTCGTTAAAAACATCCAACCACGATGTTATCGCTGGGACATGCCTTATTAGTGTCTTGCGAATGTATACGATGCAGTTTTTATCATTAAGCATCACCCGAGATACTCGTCCTCGTAAAATATCCATCGCGATCGAACGACATCGGTTAAAAACTGGTTCCGCGGGCTTCTAAATCATATAAACGTCGAACTCGTCGATCGTCATCGATCGATTTCATAAACTCGGCAATTTTAGTCGCTTCTTCCCTGCTGTCCATTGCGATTAGCCCATCGATAGTCGCAGGGTCGTTACGAAGCTCGTTACAACGCATCGGAGAAATTAGTTTCAGCGGACGAGTGACGGATGCTAACGACCGAACACGGTTCACCGTGGACTGGCAAAAAGACACGCCGAAATAGAAAGGTAAAAGCGATGAAGAGCCGCGAAAGAGTGAGCGGAGCGAGTTCGAGAGCGAGAGAGCGTGAGTGCGTTTAAATCATTCCCCGCGCGTGCGTTGCGCAGAATCGGCCAGACTGGAACATTACAGAAGAATGCAGGTTTTCATTGGCGAAAATTTGTGACCCCTGCGAGTCCAGTGGCCCCGGTTAATACGCAGGACACATTCTCAGACGGCGTCGCCGCGAATTAATATAGCCTCGACGCCTCGGTGCATCGGGGATTATAATTGCCTGAGAATAATGAGAATATCCCCTGGGGGAATTATACTCGCGAGCACCAACCGCTCTAATGCAGTTCCTAATAAATCCTAACCGTGTTTGCGGTACAAATAGCCTGTGTGTCCCTCGCAAAAATTTCATTCACCGCAGTGAAGAATTTGCTTGGGTCTTTTTTCTTGGGGTACTGTTCTTGGAGGCATTTCTATTCCTTCCTTCTTACTTTTGCATAGTTTCGGTTTTCATTGTTACGAAAAAGCATTCCATATCTTGACTGTACAGAGAGGTATCTATCCTTAGAATTCTTATAGAGCTTTTGATCGTAATTCTGAGATTTGGATATATTTACTTATTAATTACACCACCTACCCACTAGACTGCAAGAACATCTAATATGACTGAAAGCGTAGCTCTGTCTTAGCAATAGACTTGGATGATTGGGAATGTTTGATCATTTTTCGAATATCTCTGCCACCTTTTTCCTCAAGCCGATTCCGAGAAGTTCCTCCACTCCCTGGGCTATGTACTTAGGGTTCAGCTTTATGCAACCGTTCCCGTTTAACGCGCTAGCCTCTTTCATCGGTGACAAGGGACGAAGGCGTTCTAGCCATCGGGCCTTGTAGCGTTGGACGTTGAGCGATGCCACCGAGACGAGCGATTGTGTTCGCAGATATTTTACTAAGTCGGGAATCGGGCTAAAATTAGGCCACGGAGCGCCACGCGAAAGGTTCAGGATGGTGTCGAGTCTTTGGCTCGTTAATCGTTTCACTGGCCCGTCCGCCGAAGTCGAGCGAAATTCAATGGATATCGACCCAAACTCTCATCCACTGCGTTACAGTAGGTGGAGGGAACATAGTTAACAGGTTAACACATTTACAAATCTGGAAGCTGTCACAGATTCATTGGAATGAATAATCTGTTAAGGAATAAAAGAGAACACGAGTTATTTAAATAGGGGTTCTAATACTGTCTCTCCAACAAGGACGAATTCAAGTTTTCCAATTTAAAAATCTTCAAGTATGTATGTACAACTGTTCAACTTTCAAATATTGAAGTTTTTCATTTACAAATATTCAGATTATATATTTTTTCAATTTTTTTGAATTCTAATTCTTGGAAACTTGTATTTGAGTTCTGGACCTCCTTTGCTTGGTACGACAAGAGTTAATCAGCATGGGTACTGAAATCAATAGTGCACTTCCATACGACATTCGAATACCAGCAATTTGATAATTCAAACACATCAAAGTGCACAGTCCAGCAAAGAGTAGCGCAAAGCATACATTATTCTCAAGAGTATTGCTTTACACACCACTCGCGCCTCAAGTACATACACTATATTCCTTCCACTCATGCCCGGGGGGTGAATGAGTTTAATTTCGCGCTGTATACCATTCACTGCCCAATCTTCTCTTTTCTACTCGTCGAGCGCCTTCTTTGTCTGATCAACCAGCATTCCTGATATTCCTAGAACGACCGCGCGGGGTTAACGGCAGATTAAGGCTTGATTGATCAGCTAGTTGGGATTAACCCTTTGAATCGGTATGTCGGTGGTTGTTTTCGCGACTAAACATAGAACTCGCGTACATTCTAATTACCTCGTGAATCGTTGCATCCGAAGGCCTCACGAGCAAAATTCGCGCTTCTATCGATTCTTCCTCTTTTTCACGAAACCGATTTTAGGTCTGAGGATTTTAAGAAAAGTCAAGATTCACATTTCTGTTGATCTTCACCCCTTTTTCACGAAATCAATCCTTAGGTCCGAGGATCTCGAGAAAGTCTGTAATTCACACTTTCATCGATCCCTCTCTCTCTCTTTTAAGAACTTTACATTTTTGTGGACTTATGCCTCTTTTTTACGAAAGCGATCTCTTGATCTTAGAATCTCAAGACATTCACATTTCTGTTAGTTTCTAGCTCTTTTTCACGAAAGTAAACTCTACATCCGAAAATCTCAAGAGATCCACACTTCTGTCAACTCCTACCTCTTTTCTATGAATGTGATTTCTAGATCTGAGGGTCTCAATAATTTCACAGTTCCGTCGATTCCTAGCTCTTTTGCGTACAAGTGATCTCTAGACCCAAGGATCACAAAAAAATTCACACTTCTGTCTACCCCTACCCCCTTTTCACAAAACCAATCTCTAAATCTGAAGATCTCAAGAAACTCTGAAATTCACACTTCCATTAATCCCTCGCTCTCTTTCACGAGCCAGATCGGTCCCCTGAGTGATATCTCACGAGATAACCATGGAGGTAACACGATGCGTGCCTTAATAATGGATTAGCTTCGTTATTGGAGTCGATGTTCCCGCATACGACTCGCTAATTCCAGCGATTCCCTCGCGTGGAAAGGAGCTGGTCCACGACCGTCGAATTCGATTGGCTCTTAACGGTGCTACATCGAACGTCGGCCTGGCAATAATTACAGGTTCTGGGCGATCGTTTTAAGCGGTCGGTTGCGTTTTATCGGCCAGAGTCGCGGCGAGGAGCGGCGTAATGAAGCTAATGGCGGAGACACGGTGGTCCGTTGATAGCGGAGACCCGGTTATATCGATCTCGATCGTGGACGCGGACGACGGGCAGCGGCGGATCTCGAGGGAGTTAGAGGCGCTCGGAGAGGTCGAGAGCGCTTGGCTCGAGGAGGGGGCAAACCGCGCGCTCCGAACGGTGGGGAGTTGTTGCCGCAGCGTTACAACGAGGCGGACCATTAACTATTAAGCACGCAGATATGCATATGAGACGATTGCGGTGCGTGGGCTCGCTCCAATCCGCGGCCGCGATGCTGTATATTGCCGAGATAATATCCCGATCTGATTGGACGGTTATAAACGGGATATTGCCGCGTTGCTTTAACGCCGTAACGCCGCGCGCAGCCGATAATTTTTCGAGGGTGCTGTGGCCACCGATATACGGTACGGGGTCTCGCGAAAGAGCGACGCTCGTGTTCGTCGGCGGCAAAACGAGCAACGCACGAGGAAGTGTACATTGTGCCTCGCGGACGACTTTTTCGCTTGCCCAGCCACTGGGGTATCTCTTTCCTCCCCGCTCGTTAGGCGGCACAATTAATAGCGGGCATTCGCTCCGTGTATTAGGGGGTAATGTATTTATTTATTGTTTGTAAATGGGCTGGTGCAGAGAGCGTCGTGATAAAATGATACGGGAAACTAGGCGCGATAGCATCGAGGAGCGAAACAGTGGGAGATAAGCTCGGGGTGGTACCAATATATAGATTAACTGGAGGAAGTGGTAGATAGATGCTGGGTCTCCTGGAAGACTCTGATCTGATAATGGAACTTACGATACAACTGTGCTTTGATACGGTTCCAATCAAGTAGCCTGAAAAATTCCCCGTGTTTATGCAAGATACATATAAGGACCGTTACTATATCTCGCAATCGCTATCTTCTGGGACGCAACGCGTCAGGATTCTATAAATCCCTGGTAGATCAGCTGACTTCCGGGGGCAGGATTATTCTACCGAAACTAGGACAGTCTCATTCAACCTGAAAGTATCAGAGGCATGTGGAATATTTATGAGCCGGAAGTCGGTGCTAGGATGTAACCATCACCTGCACTCGATGCACCGAGAGTCTCGGTTTCCTCACAAGTATCCGCAAGTGCCTCCTTTCAATCGAGTACGCCACAGAGGACCTGTTGGTTTCTTGAATGCGTGGAGAATCAAGACGTTTCCTCTGCAGAGCTTTCATCGCACCGAAGGGTTGGCGCATCTGCTCGGTACCTGCCCGATCGATTTTCGGGGGGGGATCGTTCGGTAGAGGGGTGGCGGGTTACAAAAGAGGAAAAGCAGCGGGAGACGATGAAGAAGGTCGTTCGTTGGTATGGTAGATGAGCGCAGGTTCCTCTGGGGCACGCACTTCATTTCGTATGGTAATGGTATTCAAACTGAAAATACACAGGCTGATCGCGATCGACGAGGATCTCTCGGGGATCAACGCGGATCCCTGGCACCGCGGCGACGGTCTGGAGCGTGGACTGTCCATCAATCTCTCCCTCTCGCGTTTGTTTTTCGTCGGTACCCGTTTTACTGGCAATTAGGATCCGGTGTCTGGACTGTCTCAAGGTGTCCGACGTGCCCGCAAACGTTCACTGGGGGAATGGACACCCGGCTAGGTAAACCTTTCCAGTCAGACGAAACATCATTCCGCCACGTCGAGCACCATTTCGATTAGGTTTGCGTAACGTTTCTCTAAGTAACACGGTCTGTCACCGTGTGCTCGATCATATATCGGTCGTGCAGTAACGAGGGTTAAAAATAAACGGTATATCCCTGGCTATCGATAGCCAACGACCGCTCGCAATCGTTTCCATACGGGCAAACGGCAACGGGCGAGAGAACTCGTTCTACTGGATGCTTTTTACGATTGATCGTTATCTCATCTAGGAATCACTGCGCTGTTAAACCGATTTCCATATTCGAGAGACAATGTTGTAAGCGCGAGTACGCGCCAGGTGAAAATTAAATCAGAATCCCAGCCCGTTCCCCTATGGCCACGCGTATCTTATCCGGTCGCGCGAGGCCGCGTTTCGAACACGCCTAGCCTTTATCTCCTCTTCGCGTCCCTCCTCTTCCTGCTCCTCTTTTCTTCTCGTTAGCGAGCTCTGTCTGCAATAAATTTGATTGCCATAGGTTCGTTCGCGTTAGGCCTTCTGCCTCTGTTTCTTTCATTGTTTCTGTAGGATATTAAATAGGGAAACAGATATGCGAATTAAATGGAGTCGCGGTTGGTGATGAAGTTGAGATTATGGGAATGTAAATGGTTAATGAATTGAGGAATGTTCCTTCGTAAAAGTTACCGTTTCAATGAGATACAATCTTTAGTGTACGTAGCCTTTTTTGATGATACATGGAATTTCTTCTAAGATAAGATTAAGCTATTAATTAAAGTACTTTCTATCATAAGAAATTCACTGGTATACACTTTCTTTATTCTAGTGAAACGACTCGACGATAACTCTATGTATTCGGTAAAAACTTACATATCTAAGTAAATCAATTACGAAGACCATAGATCTAGCATTTGAACTAAAATTAATTGGAAAACATATTTTGTCACGTAGATTCACTTTTAATGAATTCTTTTCTAATTCTTGTCGTTTCCCAGCGAACAAGCTTTTGGCTTGTCTAGCATATGCGATTATCGGTGAGGTTTATTTCGGGTTCACGACCGCTAATGACGTCGTAATTATGTCGAGGGATTCTGTTGTACGGTAGTTTGGGATCATCGTACCGCGGTCAGACCTTCTCCAAGACTCTTGTTCCTTTTTCGAATGTTAATTATATTAGGCGCGGACGGTTATGCGTGTAGGCTATTAGTATCGTTTACGGAGATTATTAGCTTTGGAATAGCGGCGCGCGGTTCGCGTTCCATCTTCCTGTCAGTTTTCGTAGCAGACCGCGCCCTCCGATGGCAAGCTTTCGTCAAAATCTGGGAACCTCGATCAGTCCTTCGAGAACATCCATAGAAGATCCTACGAGTCTTGATTAACTTCAAAGAAAAATGTATGGACAATTAGAGGAAAATGTAAGGACTGTTACTATCTAACAACATCATAGATAAGTACTGTGCTGTCTGACAACGTTTTAAATTAATGTCCAATCAATTAGGTACTTTTACTATTAAACTTCTGATAGATACTTTGACGTTTTCTATTTCAATTAAAACAAGAATATCCCCATCTTTCGAACCTCAGGAATTTAAACTCAAACAGAATCTCCAGTGGCGACTTCAGGAATCATCCAAAGTTCGATCACAGTTTCAGTTGGCGCCCAAGTCGCGGCGCAGGTAATCCGATTCGTTGCAGCATCGATCACGAGCACGTGTAACGTTCCGTTTTAACGTTCGGACTCGTCCTGTTTTCCTTGGAGGTAGCCCAGCACGCGCGTTCCCCCTCGACGTGTCCTCGCAAGAGTACACTTTATCTTGCGTTAGCCGAAGCCAAGAGGGTAGCCTAACTGAAATTCGGGCTCCCCTGGTTGGGCTTAAGGAATATAATATAAGATTCGTTTGAAAGGAAGGAAGGCACGGGACAAGATCCTTTTATACGTCCGAATTCGAGCCCGAACCGTTGGCGAATGCCTTGGGTACACACGCGCGGCGCGATTCAAAGCGTCTCAGCTGTTTCTCTCCTCTGCCGTTTCATCTTCTCCTTTTTTCCCCCCTTCGTGGCTCTGTCCTCTCTCGACCCGGCGGACTTCCGATTTTGGCACGCGTCCCTCGATGGCTCAGATCCGTTGACGGCTGTGGAGGATCCGTGGAACGAGGCAGTTTTTTCGACGAGGGGCGAGTAGAAAATTGTCGGCGGGACCTGTGAGCATTGATACGTTGAAAGGGTGGGTCGTGCCTCTGTGGGATTCTGTTGAAGAATTGCTCTTTTATAGGTTTCTTATAGTGGGGATTATTAATAGTTTTTAATTTTGGAGACCATGAATATTAAGGGTGCGAACACATTATTGTCACGTCACGTGAAATCACGTTATATATTATAGCAAATTTGTTTCATGTTATAGCAAAATAGTTCTAAAATAAGGGAAAAATCTCGGCTCACACCATAGATTTGCTATAGCATGTATCGTGAGTTCACGTGACGTGACAGTAATGTGTTTGCACCCTTAATCTTCAACTGGTAACGTGGCGTCAAATTGACTTTACGTAACCATGCTAACAATATTATAATTTCAAATTAATGTACTTTGCATTTGACGTCAAATTGACGTGTGATCATGATCAGTAAAATTACAAACTGACGTCATCAATTGGAAGTTAAAGAGAGAAAACAAAATGATAAGGAGCTTGCTTTTCAGCGCATCCTACATTATGGGCATTGTTTATCTCGTCGCTGTATGCATAGTCACTATGTCTCGAAATTATTTCGACTTGGAGTGAACAAAGTTTTACTTGATACATGTCCTCACTCACAATTCTAAACCTTGATCCTAGAAACATGTCCCTGCCTATGAAATCGTCAGCAATCCGTGAGTCTCTAACGAGGAAACACTAGATATATAATCTTTTACATTATCTGCATGATAAAACTGTTCAACTTTGCTTCATTTACGGTTGCATCAATTCTCTGTGCATACTCCAGTTTCTCTTATGTCTACTTTTATTCATACAGAAACCCCTCCCTTGACCAAACTCTATTTCCGCGCCAAAATCTTGAGCAGCAGACGCAACATCCCTCAATGGCTCGTTTAAAGGGCACGTTCTCTTCAATAGAACCCTGTTCTCGCGTTCTTCTTAGCAGGTACGCGGAACGTACGTTACGCAACAGCCCCAAGTAACGTATATACGCGCGTCTCCTACCTGGAGCCCCTTCGTAGGGAAAGAAAGTAAAAAAAGGAAGATAGGAGGCAGGGGGATGGCACGCGCCAACCCAAGAGGGAAGGAGGTGGCCCCGATCAGCTGCAGCTGCGCTTTCGGTTTTGCTCTTGGCTGCCAAGCGGCCTTTTGCTTGGCTCCCAGCCGATCTTGACCCGATCGTATCGAACAGGGCGCAGTCGGTCCGCTGTCATCCGAAAACGAATGACAACGTTCAAGTCTCCCCTGGAGGCCTTTGCTCACCTCAGAAAGGTGACAAGTTGACTTTTCCTTCATGATTTATATATTTTGGGAGCGGGCTGCCTTTGGCGCTCGAAATTGCTACCATTAAATTTTATAAAATTCAGTATATTATATCTTGATATTTAATAGTATAATTTTATATTTACTAAAATTTAGAAATAACTGTACTGGTTTGAGATAACTCGTTTATTTAATCGTTTATTTAACTAATATTAATTCCACAGTGTTTAAATGTATCTTGAAGAAGACTTCTAAGTATACTTTATAGATAAATATTAGGTACTATCAAGCACGTTTCCTTACACAGAGAAGAGTTTCCACTCTTCTACCCAACGATTCCTGCATCGCTATCAACCTCCCCAGTTCAATCGACGAAATTAATCTTGCACGTGCACCTGGGTAAAGTACTTCTTAGTTGGCACAATAGCTTTTGTCAGAAACGCTGTAAAGCGTTCGACCACCCTCGCAGGGTTTCCGTGTTTGGACACGGTCGCTTTTCACGTGATAAACGACCGTGGGTGGTTGGTCAAGCGGTCAGCGCGTAGCTTGTCGTCGTTTGTCGTCTTATTGTGCTAACTATACGAAAACATGAGTCGCCTCGTAGAACCTTCGGCGAAGCTCGATTCAGTTGCCCAGACGTCTATGCCCTTCGCGTTTTATATCACCGGACGACTACCAGCTGGCACCGTCACACAACCGTCATAGAACTTGGATTTTTCCCCGCTATTGTCCTTACCAAACACCTTGCGTGGACGTTCTCGTTCGACACATGCCACCGTACGACGGATGCGACCACTTAGCCTACGAGATTCTGTTCCTCTAACGATCGGGGGGATTCGTTTCGAGGTGATTACGGAACCGTCTTCCCACACTTCTCGGTGATTTATTAGGAGCGAACAAGGAAGCGCGTAACTGTAAAGTATAATTGACCGTCGAGGTCGTTAGATTCGATGGTTTTTTTCCTCCTCTTTTCAATCCTGAGAAGCGAGTCGGTTCTTAATGATTTCTTTCTAGAGACTAAGGAAATGAAATCTCCTATACATCTAGCATGGTAACACTGGTGGTAAGCATCGTATTTCTCAGTAATTATTGCAAAAGAACATGTACCTATCTAAGTATCCGCGATGCCTTGTGTTAACTTAAATTTGAGGAAGTTAATAACTCCAAAAGAATGAGTTATTAGAACCTTTTTGTTCCAATTGTTCCAATGCAAGCTGCATTTGTTTCGTACTAAGATTTCGTATAATGATTATACTAATCGCTGTTTAATTATTTCTCGTGCCCCTATTGACTTGTAAGCTTCAAATTGAATAGTTGACGAAGCATGGTTCGCTCGACTGACAGCTGGGGAATAAATACACCTGAAGATTGTTTAAAGGAAACATCGAAATTGTCGTTACACTGTCGGGAATGAAATAATGCCTGTCGTCGAGGAAGAAGAAATATTCGCCCGGTTAATATTCGAGGAATGAGGTCCGATCGTTGCATCGCGCCGAGTGACTTATGGAAATTCTAGCCTTATCCCGGGCAAATACAATGATAGGAATGCATCCGCGATTCCACGATTTACGGCCAGGCCTCGTGCATTGCGTTCCGCCGAGCGACTCTTTTCAAGTTGACCGACAAATGCGCTGGCTCGTCCTCCTGTATAAACATTAATCGGTATCGCGCTTCCATCGTTTATTGGTTCGTTCTTTCATGGCAAAATATAAACGGGATCGCGATCACGACGGAGATACAGGAATATTAATATGAACGTACGCGACTGAATTTTTTGCAATTCATTAAGGTGGCTCCCTCACTTGCCGCCATTATTAACTCACTTGCAAAGACAAAGAGAGAGTAAGGGCATGGTTCTCGATAATAAATGCAACGTGGAAAGTTAGAACGGGTCGTGTGTTATACTCTACAAATCGAATCATTCACCATACATTCGAACAAAATTAAGGATTTACGATCCACAGTAGGATAACGTTTAATAATTTTATATCATTTATTTAGATTAATGTAGTTATTAATGCAATGGGATCAGCGTTACATATTTGAAAAATACATGTGCAATATTTTCTGAGGGGCTCTGACGGAATATCGTATGGATAGTTTGACGAAACCAGAACAGGATACATATGCAACAGAGTCGACTCGTGAATAGGCTAATTTTATGCAGGAACGCTTAAATATCAAAACTTCTAAATTCCTTTTCCACCAGTAGTGGTACTTCAAAATTTAAGTATCATACACGTGCCATTATGTAGATCCCTCAAAGCTGAATGACACTCGGTTTAATTAAAATATCAAGAGAACAGTGAAATTAGTTCCGTATTAACGCAGCTTTACAACCGCGCAGAATTCATTGAAGCATTCGTATGCCGCCAGTCAATGTAATTACCCTTACCGTTTCTGCCAACGTTAACGTCCAGTCGGCTTTCAGAAATAGACGCTCGGTTTTCAGTCCCGGTGGACTCGAAACAACCAAACGCGCTGCTCACAATCGCTATTCCGTTAAGTCGCGTTTATGGCGGGTTTCGTTTCCCATTCGCTGACGCGGAATCAGGACACAATACGCTCGTGTGCGCGCGTATTACCAAGCATATTATTCGACCATAATCGCGACCGAGCCATCCGGTCTTGAAACCCAAAAAGGCGGATAGTCCTGGTATCCTCGTCCGCTAGTTTACAGCAGGTGAAAATTACAACCGTAAAATTATTTGCCATCGTTGCCGCCGCCCATTTAACGGTCACGCGTTAATAGATTTGTACGAGCGTGGACGAGCGCGAGCACCGGCGAGGAGGATCGATTTATCCTGCGGAAGAAAGCGCCGCAGTGAAAGTACGCCGAATTTCTCATTTCATTTCGGGATAATGCGGCGCGGCAATTTGGCAAGGAATAAGGTCGTTTCTTCCAGAAAATTTATATTCCGCCGCGGATCCTCCCTTACGGCCCCCTTAATTCGAAATGGAGCAGCTCGACGGCAGCTGGTTTCATGACGCCACTGCGCGCTGGCTCGCTGCCGTTAATTAAATATCCAGTTCGTATGGTCCTGATCCGTCACGGTGTAAACGCGGAATGAAAGTGCCCGATGAAGGCATATGCTGGTTCCCCCCGTAGTCTTGCATTTTCAGCGCTCGGACACGCTAATCTACGCAGGAGCTGCGCGAGCGCACCGTGGTAGTTAATAAGATCGTGGCACGCGTAAATCACCGTCCCTTCGAAACAGCGCACGCGCCACGATGAATGTTCAAGCACGGCTAAAGTTTCTATAAATCAATTCGCGATTTACCGTTAGCCAGCCTCGTATCCTCGCGCTCTCGGGTTTCCTATTTTTCATTCGATGGAATTACGGCGGGATAGGGCTAGAGATGAGACCAAGTTCAATATGCACTCGCGAATCCGAGTCAATTTCAAAATCCAACTTTCGTTTCATAGATTTCGAATGCTACTCATAAAACACGGTGTTTTACTGATTATACTTATCGTTATTAGTAAGTGACAAAGTAGTGGTAGGCCTATCTCCTGTGCGTGATCCTACGTAGTCAAATCTTTCTCAAGCCTTTTGCAGTTTCTCCTGATTCGATTTTCCTGTTCCGTTTACGACATATGCTTTCTCTCAAACATTTTCTTTCCTCGACGAATAAAATACGCTTATGCAGATACATTCCTAGAAGCCACGACAAGTAATTTTTTTACATCCTGTATAAAATAGAAAACTTGTGGTTTAAGTACTCGTAAAAGGGTCGACTCTACTTGATCAAGGTTCGATTATGTATAACTATTTATATTCATAGTTTTATGTAGAAAGTGTGCATCTAACCGTTGAATCAAATAAATAAACAGATAAGTTATACTTAATGGTACCATTTACATTTGTCAATGTACTTATAAAGAGTTCGAACCTTTCTCGTCTACATTGAAGTATATTTAATTACAAGTAATGCTTTCTTTTTCGAAGAACTCGTGAAGCACTTCGTTGTGACGATTACAAATAGGTATACATGAGCTTGTCTCTAGCTAGGGCTATCTCGCTGGGAGTCCTTGACAAGATGTAAAGGGGTCGATTTGTATGGATATCGAGTGTTTACGTAGCTATTTCGTTTTATATGACGAGGTAATTAACATCACGTGGCGGACGACGTGCGCCGTAAAATGAGATTTTTAATATGAGCTTGGAGAATATTCGATACGATGAAAGCGCGTAAGGTGCAGGCATTTTATGTCTCATCGATATTCCGCGTTCTTTCTGCCCTTCTGGGTCGGCCCCAATCATGTTCAGGAACAATTTGACGGCAGGTGCTCCAAATTGAAAACCTCTGGTTGCACCTTCGCCTACTCCGCCCCTGAAACGCATCGCCTCGACGTCCATTAGCCAGGGCCACCTACGTACGAGAACGACGTCGTTCCTTGTCTCACTCTCGAGTATGCGGTGAATTCTTCGCCCGTTGATCGATAGATCTTATCGCGCCGCACGAAATAGCGGATGCCGTGGCAACTGGCCGCAGGAACGATTGAATAATCTACGAGGGAATTATTTCTCGAAATTGTACGTTAAATGGCTTCATTATTAGAGGAAGCTTCATTTTTATTGAGAAGGTACGATTGTTTAGTGAATAGCTTATCGATCCACAGTTAAAAATAATCTATGTGGAACTTAATTTCGAGAACAGGTGGTGTTTATTCGTCGATTCCCTTATAGGTGTTCTTGACTTCTTTGCATCACTAGATCTCTTAATTACATTTATTGAATTTTTCTAAGTGTATTACTTCTATATTCATTGGTTAAAGTAATCTAATCAATAAAGACGATACGATCATTATTAATAGGCAAAGACGCTTTATTCTTCAGTAAAAGAGTCAGTATCTATACAAATTCAAACTCATGTAACGCTTTCTTAGGTTTCCCCTTCAACTTGACTTCGGTACCATTGAGACCAATTGGTAATAGTTTTTGATTTTCGAATATTCTTGCAATGTTCCTCCATAGCTGAGTCTCCAACACCGAAATCTATTCTCGTTCGTTTAATCAGAATTACGTAAATGCCACGAGGAGCTTGGTTAACGAAGCGCGAGGGGGCCCACCGCGGTGTTGCTCGTCGTTCTCACCCGGTGGCAAAAGGGAAGTCCCATTCTCCGCGGTTATTATGATCTCGGATCCCCGGGCACGTATAACTTCACGACTTATTGATACTAAATTACGTCGGCCCAGGAGAGACGTGGCTGTCCCTGGACAATTGTATTTCACGCTGGCAGCGGGTGCTACAGCTAATTGACTGCGAGTGCTAGACGTGGCGCAGCGCGAAAAGACGCGGCCGCGACGTATTTAAAAAAGCTACCTGGCATTAGCGGCTTTTAATGCTGCGCCGCGGTGCCGCATGAGATACGAGTCTCACACCAGGTGGCGGTGGACGGTGGTGGTTAAAAGCGGAGTGGTGCCGAGGCCGCTTATGTCTTCCTCTGGTAATCTGCTGGTACCTCCTGCCGGTCGAGACCTCGTCAAGTTATGACATGGTGCACCTGCCACGGGGGAACGATCATGGCGTCTGCGCCGATCCTAGGCCCGCAATGACGACGCCGTCCCGCGATGGAGCGCCGATAATTTATTTATTAATGAGCCCTGGTCGCGGGTCAAGTAATCCTTGATACTCCATCCGTGCCTGACTCCTCGTTTTTGCTCGGGTTGTTTTGCTCCTCGCATGGGATTAATTGCTCCGAGGATCGAGGGACGGGAGGCGAGCGCATCGTTGCGTCCACTCGCGCGGTACCAAGCTGAGAAATCGTTGGAAGGTGTTTCTGTATTATACGTATATTACACCGCGGGCAGGGATTGCGTGGTTGATGGGAACGCTGATCGGATTGCTTTTATCGCACGGACAACTGCTCCGATTCTGTTGTTCGTTAACGAAGCTTGGTGAAATCTACCTGTGATCTAAAATCAGGGTTGCCATGCGAATTCCCTCCTTGGATATAGTGGAAGAGATTGGAAGGCGTAGGAAGAAATAACGGGTGTCGTATTAGTACAGGTCTAGGTTCTAGACACTAGACCTTAATTCCCTCTCCAAGAGGGAATTCGTATGGCAACTCTGCCTAAAATCCCCCGATTTCACCATGTTCTTATTTTTCTACTCGTGCATCGGGGAACGCCTACCACTCGAACCACCTACGATCTCCGATAAATCACAATAGCAATTCCGTCAGAATTCGCTGGAGCAGACAGTTCTGCTAACGAATATTAATCCTGTTAACAAATCACCGGTGGCTTTCCTTTCTGCCTGATTTTCAGTCTAACGGTAGAAATCGATTATCCAATTACCCCGAAGCCTCGATCTCCGTAGCAGCGTGAACGTCCACGGGAGATGGGTGCTCGCCGAAGGCTGCATACGCACGCCACTACCGACGTACGTACGCGGCCAGCCTCGTGTAAGTCACCGTGTAATTTATCACCACGCCCAGCGAGATCTTAATACGAATCACTTATCGGTTGCCGCGGATGCGTACGCGATCGACGAATATACACGTTCGTAGACTAATAACCCGAGCGAAGTAATTAAACCGAGGGAACAAGTGCCAGGAGGAAACGGACTTGCTCTCTTTTTCATCCACGATCCTTGCGATCTCTGCTTCGATCCTCGCTGCTACTCAACGTTCAATTCTCCCTAGTCAATTCCCTGTATCGTGTTTTTCTCAGTTCTCACTATGTAGCCTGTTTTTCTACCCGAGTTAGAAACTCGGGCCAGAGATAAACGGCGAAGATATTTAGAGAATCGCCGATCGTCTGCAGCAGTTAACGTAGCCACCGTGTTTCAAGACTTTCAAGCAAGTAGCAGGTCCAACGCCGCGCATACTCGTCGCGATCGGATAGCAACGTGTTTATAAATCACGGACAGGCGCGTGAAAAATGCACGTCACGGGACTTAAAACAGTTTTAATGGAACGTCTAGACACGGCACGATGCCTAATAAACGCGGAACGGTTTGATTCGCTGAATCGCGATCGCGTCTGGCCATCAGCCGCGTTCGCCAGATCCGCCGAGGGAGCGGCTCGATCTCGAGTTTCCGTCGGGCGACGTCTTGCGCGGTACTTGTCGCTCCTCTGGATCGAAGAAAATCTCCGCGTGTCGGGAAATAATGGCCGTCCCTCTCGGCCCGGCTCGCGAAGAATGGGAGACTCGTAAATTCGTTCCGGGCGTCGGCCGCGCGAATTTCTCGCAGCGTGTAAAATCACTCGAGAATCACTTCCACGTTGTAAACACGTCGTGTAAACGGGTTCCGTGTACGCGCGCCTATATACCCTATCGCGTTGGACAAAGAGGCTGGGAAACGGTTATTGGCAGGCAGGATATTGGCTTCGGACTCAAACGAACGCCCGCTGAAACATGCGCCGCCTAGGTGCCTACCTTATGACCTCGCCGCAAAAAATGATTCGTCCACAGCCCCACGGCATTCTACCAGTTTTCCCTGGCCCGTGACAAAGGAGATAATGCGCCATTCAATCGACGCCTTATCGTGTCCTTTCTCTTCTCCACCTTCGCTCCGAGGAAACTTCTCGCCCCGAGAGAATTTACAAATACGTCGCGACTTGTTCCCCGCGCAATGGTCGTTCGTTTTCCATTGGAGACTAATTTTATAGCGGCTCGATTTATCGGGAATATCGATAGCATCCAGCGACCACGGCCTACCACGTGCTGTAAATCGCCTGTAAATTGCGCCAGAGTTGCTCAAGCGCCTGTCGTAACGCAAACAAAAGGTGTATCGCGTAATTATCTCTCATTGGTTGATAGGTGCGTAGAACGAGTTAGGTTGCTCTGTTCTTACATGTCGATCGCGTCTATTGTAGTCCTTCTGGGTTATCGTCGGTTTTATTATTTGTATCGTTGCGCCAGCTACGAGATGCGATAATCGCGCGGAGACAAAGAGATTCGTGAGGACCCTGGATGCAGCGGACGTCTTAGTGCGCTCCATTGTTCGCTCTAGCGTTTCCTGAGTGAAATTCGAATGAGAGGAAACACTATGGTTTTTCATTTCCATGCTCCGCTACCTATGGCGTGGTGGTCATGGATCATTGATTTAAGTGGGAGACTGGGGAGAATCGAGTACAGTTGATCATGTTCACGCTGTCCCTTGCCATTGTTCTTGATGTTCGAGGTTGGAGTACTTACTGTTTATTTCATGAAAACTGTAAAATTATTTTATGGGAAAGGTAGTCGAGTTTTTTGCTATCATCGATTCTTAGGTATTCATTTCGATTAAAAGTGGAAATAAACTCTTCTTGGCAGCTCAGAAGATGTCAACGGGGCTATACAGAGGCAAAAGAAGTAGGTACCTATTCGACTCGCTATAAATACTAATAATCGATGTAATCAACACGACCAATAGAAAAATGCCTGTGTGTCGTGTTTGTGTATTTTTCTGCAAAACGAATCAGGTTCACTGACATCTTCTAAGCTTCCGGCAGTACGTGGAGCCTAGTTCATGGTAGCGTCAAGTTGCTACCGGAGCCAAAGTGCTTCTCTCATACAAGGGTCGTAATAACTCATGTTTTCTTGTAGCTGCAGGAAGCAACAGTGTTAAATTTCCATGTTACCCAGCATCCTCCGTTACAAAAGTGGAAGTCATCAATAATCGATGCGTCGTAACTACCTGGACGTACGTCACCGTTGACACGGCGAGCGCGTCACTTTGGTCCAGTTTCCTCAAACTATCGACAATTTATATTCCTCTGGTTACTTTATATGGATCACGCGACGCGGCGGTCGATAGAGGGCCCAACGACGTGCACGCCGTACGAAAGCGCTTTCTCGATATTTCACAGCGTGTAACCGGTGCGGTATTAATATTCCCTCGTGTAAACTCGAGCGAGGAGCCAGCGGTTTGTACGCAGGGGCAACGATAACAGCGCGGCCGCGGCGCACACGATCGCATGGTTTTAATAGGTGGCTGGGAGCGCGCGTATAGAGGCACCCATACGAGACCACACACCGGTAGCGTTCAATTTATATTTTGGGCGGAGTTACGTTATTTATCGCTGCCGGGCTTCGTGCCTTCGACTGCCATTCCACGGGCCGCCTTCGATGTAAATGGGACGAACCGCCCTCTCCTCGTGAGCGCGAGCCCCGATGCCTTGAAACGCATCGACGCCACTCGATCTCTCCTCGTCGCACTCTCCATCGCGTTTCTTCGTTCCCTTCCTTCGATGCACCCACCTTCGCCGCTTTTGCACCCGCGCACGATTACCTCTCGATGCACTGGTTAACGAGATCCATGCTCGTCGCGGACGTTTTCTGTTCTGTGAGAAATGGATGCTTATGGAGATTGATGGCTCTGCGAAAGCTGCGACGAGGCGCACTTTTGGTGCTGAATTGTTTCACGGTTTTATCAGGGATCGACTGACGAGATGGATGTTGATAAATGTGTGATGGGAGGAAGGTGTAGCTGAACTCTGTTGAGGTAGGAAGAAGTAAATATGTGTGTTTACTTGAAAGGCTAGTTCGATATTAACTCTTTTACACGAATGCAGGGTCACTTTGATCCTAAATACAGTACAAGCTGTCAAAAGGATAATAAATGTATTTATAAGAATTACATTAGTTTGCAAGAGGAAGTACCATGGGTCAAAATGACCCTGCATACGTTTCCCACGTCCGTCGAAAACCATTCGCCTTCTTTGGTTTGATCGACATGAAATAGAAATTTGTTTGAATAAGTTTCACTTTAAAACTTTCGAAAATTAAGGTCTGCCCTTTAGAAGAGGCAAGATTTATATAACAGTAAAACCTCGATTAATTAGGTTATAATTGAAGAAATTTATTTAAATGGAATTTAAAAGGGTAGATTTGAATCTCATGTTACGCCTGTTAATTAAAGTCCTACTGTACTGTACTTTCATTAATTCTGCCTATTAACAAATCTGTTGCCTTTACACTCCATGATTGAATACCTCACAAACTTAAAATATTAAAAATGTGGGATGTAAAAATTGAAATGCATGGGACTCGTTGTTACCGTGATTTGTGATAATGATCATGTATTTTACGTGACGGTCATTTGTCCCCTGCCAGATCCAGTCGACCGTGCCGATGCTGGTGTACAAAGTGGGCATTGATATGCTCGAGCTGCGTTAATCACGCGATGGCCACGAATTTTGCGCTTGCGAACGTTCCCAGCGACGGGATCGCCTTTATTTCGTGGATCGCCACGCGAACAAAAGGAGAAAAGCTCGTTCAGCGAGGGGCCAGCGTGGGTGACTTGCAGGAACAGCGGGCCACGGTGAAAGTGGGTCCTTTATGATCGTTATAACGTTCGATTTATCCTCGGTGTCGAGTGCGAAGTGAAGGGCCTTTACTGCGAGGAGAAGTTTGGTAAAATGCGATTCCAACGTAACCGTGGCTTCCGTGTTAGCGTTGTATTCTTGCCAATTTACTTCCTACGCGAGCGGTTCTATTACCCGAGGCACTTAGCGTTGATGAAACAGATGGACTTGGTTTCTTTCGATACCTGCAATTTCGATTTCTGTCCAATTCTTTCCATAATAGTGACTTGATAGCCGATAACTGTGGGTAACCGATCGTGGCTCATTGCGGCAGATCGCGAACAGCAGAAAGGAGTCGCCTCCTTTCTATTTCGCTGGTGTAGGTGCGGATTTTACGTGTGTATGAAAACGAGAGTGAAACCTCAGTCGTTTTATCAGAAGAGAGTAGCTCCAATTTGGTGGTGAAAGTAAATGTGGAGAACTAGTCTGTCTATTATTAATCGAGATTACATTTTTCGTGATGTTTCCTGGAATAATACTTCGCAACTCCAAGAGAGCCTCGGTTTTTGTGTTAGGTTTTCTTCAAAGGTAGAAGACAACGTCATGCCTGAACGCATATTATGCGCATATGAAACGTAATAAAGGGGCTGTATGTATCTATGTTAGGTAAAAGGGCAAGATGTTTAAATTCATGAGTAGACTGGTGAATCGTAATCCTCGCTAGAATCGCGTAACGGCTAGTAATGAACTGGTCTTTCATTATCCACCCCCTTCCTTCGAGATCCTATCGCGGCGGTTTCTACGACTCGCAGCCGTGTAATTACACATAATAAGCGAGACAAATGCAGATTGCTGTGCAAATCGCGCGACAAAATAATTTCATCATTCGCTGACTCGCTTTCCCTTTTGACCCTTATGCCAGGTTTTGCTGGTGACCAGATCTTCCAATCTCTCAGGACTCAAATACATATTGACTTAGAAGTAGCAGTGCGAGAGATTCCATGTCTTCACGTATTCAAAAAATGAAAATGTTCAAATATTTAAATGTGCAAATATTCAAGTAATCAAGTATTCAAATATTCAAATATTCATAGCTTCAAATATTCAAAGCTTCAAATCTTCAAATCTTCAAATCTCCAAATTCTCAAATTTTCAAATCTTCAAATCATCAAATCGTCAAAAATCCTGCTCATTGTTTTTACAATAACCGAGACTATACCTTTGCCTATTCTATCTTAGTTTTACATATTCTCCGCAACAATTGTTTGAACATGAAAATATAAAGAAAAATGTAGAGATCTCAAGTAAAAAAAGGATGACAACAAAGTATACGTCTACAGTTCCACTAGTTCTTCGCTCAGAAGGAGTAGTAGGCGTCGTGTGTCAGCCAGTCTCGGGCTATGAGGGTTTCTCGGACTGGCACATGCGTGCTGCATACACAGGTGTACCTGTAAATGACGCACGGCAAGGACCAGCGAAGGAAAAAAGAGGAGGACTAGTTGACATGGAGCGGAAGGGGGAAGAAGAAGGAGAAGATGAGGAACAAAAAGACGAAGACGAGGAACAGCGGGCGCTGCCACTCAGCGGTCCATAAACCGTATGAAATATTAATAATGGCGCCGTTCGCCGGTGGACTGCACAGCTCTCTGGGACTTTGCGAAAGAAGGACACGTCCCGTGGGACGATCGGTTCGTTCACCCAACTTGATACCCAGCGATCGACTTTTCAATCTTTACGTGAATTTTCTGCGACTTTTCCTTCTGCTCTTTCCACACCTAACATTTTGTGAGGCTTAACAGGAAGTTCAGTTTTCTATTATCGTGTTGTTTACCACTTGTGGTATATTTTAAAATCTCTTAAGAAGGATTTCGATTCCACGTAGAAATCTTCCTCCATAAATTATGAAAATTAAGTCATCATGGTTCGTACTTTTCTTACCCAGCAGATGCATGTCACGCCAAAGGCACGACGCAATTGATCCTGGGACAATAGAATGCGATGCATCCTGGTGAAGGAACCATTTCGGAATTTCATAGTTCGATCACAGTCAGTCTGACGTATAAATTCACCGCGCACCTGCTGCGCGCCTTTTGTTCATTGACCATTGTTTCTTGCTCGTGACGGTTCAGTACCATCCAGGAAACTGTTTTTCTTTCATGAAAGTATAAAATCGTCAATTGCTAACTCGCTCGAGCCTTTCGAAGAGAATTAAAACGCAACCGCTTGGAGAACTGGACTAGAAACGTAGAAGCTATCAATGACTTCATTTCTTTTGTATAGTGAAATTCTTTGTTAAGAATTATTGTTCTCAATTTAAAAATTATCGAATTTTTCTAGACAAATTCAAGGACGATTGCTTTAATAATTAACATCGTGAAGCAAGTATTTCAAACGGCTGGTCTACTCCTGCACTCTGTCCCCTCTTGCCACAGGTGTGGATACCTTAAAGGGGTATTTACGCTCGTATTGTCGTAATTATTTTGTAAGGATAACCGTAAAGTTCACTGCGTTATTGCACGGCTGCTGTACCCTCACCTCCTCCTCCCGTATCCCCACTTCCCCTTCGTACCATTCTGCTTCCTCATCATCATCATCATCATCATATTCTTCTCCTTTTTCTCCACTTTCTCCCGCGCGCTCTCTCTCTCTGTCCCTCTTGTAGATATCGTCGCTGTGCGCACCCTATCGATGACCCTCCCTTTCTCTCTCTCTCGAGCAGGTGAATATTATGCATAATGAATCGTCCACCGTTGCGCGCTCGTACCTGGAAACTCGAGGCGTGGTTGGTCCCAATGGAAGAGGAATCGCGCGGGACGGACTGATCGTGATCGACACCCGTGCTTTTTCGATCTCGATCGGAGATAATTCAGTTATTGATGCTTCACTGTCATTTGCATCAAATAATTCGGCGATTCAACGGCGGACCGTTGAATCTAGAGATCATAAATTCGTAATTCCGTCACGACAATGTAATTTTTGTCAACGTTCCGGTAACAAATCGCCCTTTTATTTTATCGACGCAGGTTCATCGGACTGGGACCGGCTGGCGTGCCCCAGGGTACTATTTTCACATCGTAAACGGTCGAAATCAAATAGCCAGTAAATTGTCCGAGCACACTCCGTGAAAAGTTGATCGTTCGAGGAAAGTCCAGTTAATTATTTTTATTCAACACCTGAACGACCGAGGTGAAATAATTACAGCTTAATTGGTAGCGTTAATTCTGCCTCGGCGAGAAAAAAAGTGAGAGGAATACTTGGCGCAGATTGACTCATTACGAAATCACAGGCAGCGAAATTATCAGCAATTGCGTACTCTTTGCACCTCGGCTAAAGTTCAATAAATCGACGATAGAGCGAGCGAAGTTCTAGTGATAGTTGTAGCAGCCAATTAACGGCAATCTCCGCGAGGGTTAAACGAAAGCGCAACGGAGCGAGGTTTAAAGTTTAAAGAGCATAGGAAAGTTCCTTCCAGTTTATGGAAAGGATAATGATCTTTGCTTATTAGTAGGTCGCTTTTAAATGTGCGCCAGTCTCCTGTTCATTTAATCACACCGACAGAGACTTATTACATTTTATTTCGAACTCCGAGAAGAGGAGTTTCGAAATCTCGGAACGAAGTACACGCTCTACAGCCTCTCTTATCTGTAATTAACAAGAAGAAGGGGAATCTTTGGAAAATACAGTGCCTCGACACGAGCGTAGGGTCATTTACCACTTCCAGCGAGTGACAGCGCAAGGATGGACGTTACTGCCACGGCTTGCCGCAATTTTACGCAGTAATTTCGCGGAATAAACGGCGTCGTTTGCCACGGTGTAACAACGTCGTTGCCATTCCGAAGAGCCATGGCACTTCACTGAATCTCCGCGAAAGAAGCATCGACTATTCTCCCAACAAGTAGTCCATATTTAGCCCGCCTCTGGATATATCTCTCGTATCGGTAGTGGGCCCGTCACTCTTTTATCGCTCGCCACGATCTCTTATCACCAGGACGAAACAGTGACGCGGCGGCAGCGCCGTCGGATAAAGGATAAATTTGATGTGATCGAGTTCACCGATAAGGCGTGTCGGTACGCGGAAATATGGCGGTTGGGTTGCTTTACGAAACGATCGATCGGTACGAACGCTTAAGACGTCTTAACGAGGGAATTAACAGGGCAACTGGTCCTTGACGTTGCAACTGGCACAACTGCTGGAAAGATGGCCAATTCGACGCGACGTTAACTGTTGCTTCAGTCTCCTGATGCGCGTGCTTAGGCACGTTCTCCTAATTAACAGGGATTCGTTCTCGTTGTTACCGAAAGCCGTATCGGTATCGAGAGAAGATACAAAGAGATCGTTCTCGATACTCGTCGAATGGAGTAACAGATGTTTGCATAGGGAATCCGCCATGATTCCCATTAAGTACACTTTGGTCGCTCGTGAACGATCTTCAATTCCTTAATAAAATACGTTTATGCTGTTAGCATGGTTTTTCTATTTGAAACCGCATCGATAGAAAACGATTCCGCGAAAAAGGGGCGTCAAGATGCGCGCAGGATAAAGCGACCGGCGGGACTATTCGTTAATCGAATATGCCACGAACGGTCATGAATATTCAAAGAAACGCTTCGTGCACGGTTTTTGTGTAGAGTTTGTCCTCGGAACGAGGCAAAAGCTCTTAGAGCAAGATGGAAACGCAAGAACGATTATCGCGCACGTCTGGTCTCTATTACCAAGTCTAAACCGCAGGTATGATTACGTTGAATAAAGGCGTTACCATCCTCCCTCTTTTTCTTCGTCGAGGCCGATTTTTCTGTCTTCTCTTTCTCTTAGCATCCCCATAAACAACAGTTTACGAGCTTCGTAAACTGTTTTCCTTCGAGGATTCTGGTTAAGGTTCGCGCGCTCCGATTTTATCGAGAAGCCACTCGCGGTTATATTTTATAGAATTTCTTCGTTCTACTTGACGATGTGAATCGCGGACGAACCAATCGCTGTTTATGAAGAGCTCGTTAGGCCTGTGTCTTCTCATTCAGATCCTTTTCTTTAAATTAGATTCTGTCGAGTTGAACGGAATCGAGAGGTATCGTATCCTACTTTGCGTTTTCTACCTGCGATTAGTATGATAATTCAGTTAAGCCACGAAGTTTCTAGTGAAGTTATCGGTTACAAGATGTGAAGATTAAATTCAACTGGTGTTCTACAATATTGTTGCATAGGTAGAAAGCCTGAAAAATAAAAAAGGCTGATCATGTTTTCAATATTATTTTTAATACTAACACGAATAATTATCTTTCGAAGGGTTAATAGGGACATTTTGATTTAAACCGAAGGATTATCGATTTCATTCGATCGTCTTCGTTTATATCGAAGTGCGCTTTCACAAGTTGATTCTTCCCTCGCATCCACGGTCTTTTGCCAGCTTCTTCGATCACAATTTACTGTACCCTGTCAGGCGTAAATAATAATCAACTCCCACCTTTCCGCGTCGTGCAGGACGATACTAAACTCCATCACTGATATTTTCCTTTAGCTTCTATCCTGCGTCGACCGGCGTTATCCTCAATTATAAACGGTCGCTTCATTTCAGTAACGAGCGCCACCAATTGCCTCTTCTCTGGCTACCATTTTCACCTTCACCGTTTCATCTCGCTACAAATCCTCTTGTTGAATTATAACTCATATAAACCGGAACATTTCCTATAACCTAAAGTCTATAGGAAATCTTTGATTACTCGATACCTAAATCGAAAATCTTCAAAGCTGTTATTATCCCGAATCTCTAAAAAACAGCAGCTAAATCCTTGCTAGCGTCATCGTCTAATAAATCATCCTCTCCGCGTGATATCTTCCATTCAATTGTCCATATCTCATATCAACAGCTTTTTCAAGCCAACCATCTTATCGCTCCGTAAGTGAATCGTCCTGTATTGTTAAGTTTCTCCACGGTTCACTGGCAAAACATGAAGACGTTTCGCAGCTTGCAAAACCCATATCGACTGTTCCCCTCCAATACTTACGTAACGACGCCTCGCGAGATTCCAGTAGCAAGAACCTTCATCCTCCGCTTTCTTGCCGCGCACTTTCTCGCGCTCATGCCTCTTCCGCGGGGATTTAATTGAACGTATCGCCTGGATCTTGAATAATCTCGACGCGTCCAGTCTCTTTGCAACTTTGTATCGAGGCTCTTTCTCTTCGCTTGTCGAAGATACGTCCCTCGACGATCGACGCGGCGACATCGACCTCCCGCTTAACAATCGCGAAGATGCAAGATACAACCACGCGATGATTAAAATGGCTAAGGGAGCGGTCACGCTTAATCGTCATCGCCAATCGAGAGCCATCGACTAATTTCAAAACGTAGAAACGCCAGATTCAATATAGCCATTATATCTGAGAAATAATAATGTTACTTGCAAATTATCTGCTAAGCGTTGTTTCTTAGATATAATTACTGTGTTCAACCTGTAATTTCCATGTTTGATCCGACGATCGGTGGTGATGGTAGAGTGTGACTGCTCCCTAATTCCGCTAGCCCCGATCCGCAGTTAAAATTTCATTCTGCTCGAACTAATTGCCAATGTTAATACCGCGTTTTTGCAGCGGTGGAGGCTACGTAACCGTGGGATTAGTAAACGTAATGAGCTCCCGGTTTTGCCATTACAGATTTGGTATCTGCTTGAGGGATTGATACGGTAATTTACGGCGCAGGCCTTTATTGCATCGCGCTTGATGCCTGTTTCCTCGTAATTGCGATTCCGTTCGGACGGATTCGATCCGCGCTGCTTTTATGCTCCCCAAGAAAGAGTTCGAGTGATATCAGGGAACGTAAATACGAATTTTATATCGGGTATCTTGAATCGTGCTCTTAGGCGAGATCCAGTGACTCAGGAGAAATAGTGTTATATATATACCTATGTAGATACTACAAGATGTCGCTGACGAAAATTGCACGCTTGGCTAATCTTGTCCTCTTTGTAAGTCACGCCGTCGACCCTGCTTGATTCGCGCTGGTCTCTACCTTATCGCGTCTAGGTCAGTCCAGAGTTGACCTTGCTCGTCCATCAGCGCGCTGGATGGCGTGTAGGAGGCAGTAATCTTGGCTACACCGGTTTACCACCAGCAGCGATTCGTAAACGGCTCGCAGTAACTCTGCTACCAGTAGACAGTCTACCTGAATTTTCCTGGAGCCTCGCGGCATCCTCGCAATCAACGTCTCTAGATCATTCGTAGCTCTGTCTTAGCTGTTCCTCGTTCGAATTACGTTACACGCTCAGTGTTAATTACGCGAAAATCGCTTCGGGGCGAGGTGGATCTCGGCAAACGAATGAAGCAATTATGACGTTTCCGTGTTACGAATGTCTTGGAGTTATTCGATTATCGTTCCTATTCATTGGCCTTGCTTCTGATAAATTATTGGCTCGCTGCGTAGCCCAAGGAATATTATTATCGATAGAGCGATTCAGTTATGAAGACGTAATCACCGCGCGGGATTCCCTCGAGGAGTGTTGTATGCACAGACAGTGGCTACTGTGAATAATTGAAATAGATTATTGTGGTATACTGTTTTTTAAGGTTCGCTAAGAAATTGAATTTAACTCGAGGCGCACGCAGATGGATTTCTGAGGTCTTGCTTGGTGGCGCTTGTATGTTGCGTTATTTCAACTTGAGAAAATATGCTCCAGGGGATTGGGGTAGGTAGTTTTAGTTACAATAGATTAGATTGGTAGCGATTGGAGGTGATCCTAGTTAAGTAGTTGAAGAGGATTATTATCGGTTGAAGGTTAAAAATGATCACTATTAAAATTAAAATACAATCAAAATGAGCTGGTATTGGTCACAAGATGCAGGTGATCCAAGCTTCATTTATTGCGATTCATTATCAGAAGTTGTAACTTACTATTGTACAGGTATCCCATAATATGTGGGCAATACTTTAGAAACTAATTCAGCATTAAGAAACAATGAAAAAAGTTCATATAAATGTACCTATGTCCTATTTCATTTTATTTATGAGATTTACTTAGAGAGTTCTGTGTTCTATTATTTCGTATGATTGCCTTCATAATAAGTACTCCAAATAATTTCTTTGCATTTTAACAGACTCTTAGAGATGTCTTGTCATCGATGTAACTACTCTAATACTCCTTGATGTTCAGCGAATATGTCGAAATCCTTGGTTAATTTTGTATCAAAGTATTTCAACACTTTTAACAAGGCTTGCATACGCTAGGGATTTTAAGTGTCCCTAGATATCTCATAAACAAACTCAAATGGAACATATATTTATGTAAACTTTTTTCATTATATCTAGGTGCTAAATCCGTCTTTGAAGCATTGCCCACTTATTACGAGACACCTTGTATATTCTTGAACTAGTTAGCTGCTTATCAACCTTTCAAAGATGGCATTTGTAGACTGTACGAATTTCCATTTTGATACATATGCTAGTTTTGTTTAAAAGAAAGTTTCTCTATAATCTTTCAATAGAGAAAATTTTTAATAATATAATTTTCGTTATCACTCAGATATACATATAGTATTTCTGCAAGTGAAAGTGCCTCTTCTTACCCGTTTGAAGGGTTAAAGCAAGAAGACTCAAAGAACATCTATCAATGCTGTTATCAAAGCTCAACGAGACGTAAAGTTGTCATTCCGCGTTCCCGTCTTGTCTCACGCATTTTCACCGTCCCGACGTTGTAATTACCTTATCCCTTCTCGCTTCTGCTCGGCTGGCGCGGGGTAACGAGGCAAAATTTAACGGCCGTCCGGCGATTCTCGGTGTTCTGGCTGCCTCCTCTCCGTGGCTCTGATTAAAAGTCGGAGACACGCGGAGAGGACATCGGACTGGACAGGCCAGTTTCGTCCCGCGCGCAGTTCGGCTTCTAAAATAAACTCTACCGACGAATAACTCTCTCGGGACCGCGTGTGTCGCCGTCCTGCACGCTGTATACGCACAATCCGGTATCAGGTGCGTACGCAGTGCGTCATTTCGATAGGATCTCTGTTGGCCTCGTGTACGCATCTCGATTCGATACGGCCGCTGAACATTCCGCCCACTTGCTGCCACGGACCCTGCCACGGACGAGAAACTCGTGGGATCCTCGTCGAAATTTTGTCCGCAGCACGCTGCTCTCCGCGAGATCCGTCCTAGCGATTACGCGGCCCTTTAAGACGCCTCGAACCGATGAGACGAGTCGATACCCGCTGTAATGAGGGCTATTACAAGGACACAGATCGACACGGCGATACTCGATTTTGTAATTAAGTCGCAACGGTCGCGCGCACGCGTTCGATTAGTAGAAAATATTCGATCGCTTTCGGCTCGAATGGGACTGCTCACTTCTGTCTTATTCGATTATCTAAAGGTGTGTTTGCTTGGAGGAAATATTATGGCAGTGGCGGTAAAGAGCTTGCTGAATTCATGTAAGGAAAGGGAGGAATCTTTGAGGGCTTCGATCACTGGTGTCTTTTGTGGAAGTTTAGATCTGAGCTATTGAAAGTAATAGTGGACTAAATCACACTATTCGGAAAGATCGGAAAAACGATCTGAAATACATGTATAGTTTCTTTGTAATATGTTAATCTTATTAACTCAATTTCGATAAAAATGTGTCTTAGTCCACTTTCGTACTCAATATATTATTCTTAATTGGAGTTCTGTATAGGGAACTGATGAAGACACCTGTCAGTTTATGGATCCCCTTTAGAACATGTGACCAGTATTTTCTGAGATAATAATAAGTAGATAGTAGATAAGTATAGTTATTTCAAATTCCTTACTTGTATATGAAATTTGGAAATTAAAAAATGGAATAACTTTATAATTTGTAAATTTACTGCACTTGGATATTTGAATGTTTGAAATTTCATTATACTGACCATTCTTCTTAAGAAATTCTCTTCATAACATTATCTTCATTAGCAGTTTCATTCCATCTTCCCTAAAGTTCTCTCTAGACGAAACCTTCGCCCATTTATCAACCCTCTCAGCGCATAATTCGCATACACCCGCTAAATCGGTCCCAAGCATTGCAACCGATCTCTAAAAGTCCAGCGGGGAAGGTGTTCCATCAAGGTAGCTGTCGTTAGATTTGTTTATTGAGAGGCAATGCGATCATTTATCCGCGCGTGGTTGTCTCGGGACAAGTAATCAAGTCGCTTCTGACAGCGTGCTCGCCGTTTTCCGTCTTATCTCGTATTCCATTACGCGGACAAGTCCGAGGACGACGGGTGGAAAGCGGCTTTAATGGTAGCTATCAGATCCAGAACCAATAACCTACGCGGGATAAGGGCAGGGATGGATGGTGTGGGCAGATAATCACGCGAACCAGAGGCATCCCGACGCCACACGTCTTCCGATCGCCACATACGTCCTTTCTCTCGCCGCGTGGCTCCTCTGCGCTACCTTGAACGCGTGTACCGACACTCGACCGGACGCGATACACATACGCCTCGGCCGACGGTATGTATTCGATCCCACATCGTGGCCTCTCAGCCCCGACGCCGATCTTCCCAGCTGCCGTGCCCCGATCAAAACTTTCGATATCGATTGGATATAATGACGCGCTCCTTCGTAACTATTGGATACTGCGGCGAACCGCAGCCCTGGGTTATACGCGGCCACGGTAGACCTAAAAGGTAAGAAGAAACTCGCTCTTCCACGCAGCGCACGCACTTGCGCATGGAAATCGCCACCGCGACGACCGGCAGCAATCGACGCTGCTCTCCCGCCGATACAGCAATCGTTCCAGCCGCCATCGGATGGCGGCTTGATCGAATTCCGAGCGATTTTCAGAGACGCGGGAAAGGGGTAATTACGGAGCGGGAGAGGGTAATGCGAAATATATTTTTAGATAACTTGTACGGAGGATTGTGGATTAAGGTGGTTAATAGGTTTTGGTGGTTTTAAATATATTGTGGTGGTGATAAGGCGGACGTGAGCGGAATGGAGTTGCTCTGGGTAGAGAGGTTGTTGTTAGACTTCGGACTAGGAGAGATTCTTTGAACCAGAAATTGGAAAATTATCTGTGAAATGGAATGTGGTCGTCAGAAGGAATAGTCAGTACCTACAGTAGTGATTTCTTTTACTCGTAATGCGGGGGTCGGTGGAAAAGTAATAAACACTGGTATATATCTCGAGAACGAACAGAGATATCGAAGAAAATGGAAATAAGAATGAAAGTACAATTCATTGGCTTCAAAATGGCACTTTTATTATATAAAGTAACCGAAGGTTACCTTCGGTTACTTTATTTATAGAAACAATCACTTGTCAAATGGCAAGTTTCTGCAGACACCAGATCCAAAGAGATAATACTTCCAATTAATAAAAACCGTACCAGTTATTTTGACTGCTCTGGTATCTTTAACATTCCACGCCTCACAGACTCTGAATAATTCGAAGGCACCCAGTGTCCAGCACCTTCGGTAAAGTGAAATACAAATTGACATTTGAAATGCTGCTTCCTTCTCGATATCATCGCCCATATTAATTGAAATTAATTTATGTTAAGCGTAAGTATGACACACGGGCACCTATCTTAAGTCCAGCGTATCAACCCTGGAGAGAGTTCGTCAGACCATTATCGGAATCCCGACTCACCTGCCGTCTCAGAGACAGTGCAAGTGACTGCGCGAGGTGCATCCTCGTGACGCAAACGAACGTGGCCTGCCCACGCCGTGGACGTCTAACCGGCCACGCGTGTAAGCTGCTAATTAATACGTGAAAGTCACATAACCCGTGGGCAGAGAGAGATCGAGCGGATAGACAGTCATGATTAAGACGCGACCAGTGAGAGAGCTATCCTCCAGAAAAATTCGTGGCCGAATGGAGACGGTGCCTGAGGAGTACGCGCAATTCACGATGCCTCGAACAATCTTGGGGATTGGACCTTAGATCATATATACTACTAGGCACAGCATGTACATAGTACGTGTGTAGAAAGTCCACGAGCTCGGCTAAGCAAAGATAACTGCCCAAGTATGATGTCACAGTAGGCAAAAGATAATTATTCAAAATGGTAGACACAGCATCAGACGTTGAGACGCTACTCGACGCTGTCGATCCTAGCAATCCACGTGAAGCTACAAGCAGCTTGTTCGAATCTAGTTTTCAAATAATTATTAATAATGGTGAGAACCTGTTGTTTTAAAGACTGCAAAGAGAAGCAAAAGACTGGTGTGAACATATGCATATTTCATATTTAATCAATTCAATGTTTTCTGAAAGATAAACATTTTCATATTTTCATTAATATCGACCAGTAAAACAGCTTAACACGTTTGGAACATCGGTGTGTCACTCTGTCGAAATTGCAGATAAGTCATACTAGCATAGCTTATACATCTTACCCGTGTGTGATATCACGTAGACGATTTGATCTTTGCCCAAAGGAAGTTATTACTACAATAACTTAGTTTTGTTGTCTCCAGCCTAGACGAATCTGGCTGCATCGATACTCTCTTTCTTACACGGGAGCCACTCGATAAGGGAGCAAGACATAGAATATATCGATACGACCAGAATCGTTTGAGTTAGCCGTACACAGATTGGATGTAACGTCGAATTACAGAGGATCCTGGAACGCGAGCTTCCGCCTCGGTGGACACCGTCGGTATTCTTCCCCTCGCCGTCTCTCCAATTACTGGCCTTTGACATTAATTTGTCGACCGGCTGACCAACGGTGGCTCCGTGCGCGCGTTGCGCCGCGTCACGCCGCGAGAACGACGAACACACACGCGGCAGCCCCGTTGCGTCCGCTGGAAACCAGGAAATGGAGATGTCCGCGGTCCCCAGGCTAAATGTCTTACGCGCGCGCGGCCTCGACGCACTTTGTCACGGTCAGCCGAAGACCGGCTGACATTTTTCTCGGTGACGGACGCCGGCGAGATTTTCTCGCGCGCCATTTGAATTATCCTCGAGAGACGCGACGGTGACGAGAGTTCATCGGTAATCCACAGTGATGGACGGCCGAGGCACGCTTTCCTCGTAACGAGGCCAACTTTTACCGAGAAACGCGGATTTCGAGCTTGGCTCGTGTCGCCAGGACGATCCTGAAGGAAATTGTCTCGAGGGAATTAAGTGGTCTGTGTACAGGATGTTCCCAAACGTGTGGGACATTTTTGGAGGATAGGTTCTACGTACGTAGACATGAATAAAGTTCGTATGAACATGTGTCTAGATACACTTAGGTTTTTAGTTATACGCTGTTTTGTAGTGCGTAAAACGATGGCTCGAATTCCGTGAAAAATCAAGAAAACGGGGGACACTTGGAGGATAGGTTGTAGATAGAAAGATAATGAAGAAAGTTATAGCGCAAATATGCCCGAAAGCGCATAGTTCTTTAGTTACATACTATTTTGTATTGCGTATAATACTGGCCCATTTCTTGCCTGTATAGTGTGCTAATTCTTTTTAAGGTCCTACTACTTAGACTCAGGGATATTCCGGATTTTTGAACGAGTGGCACCCTACATAATATAAAATAGCATATAATTAAAAAACTAGGTGTTTCTGGATATTATCTCATTGTCTCCGTGTCTAGAATCTACCATCCAAAAATATCTGACATGCTTGAAAACACTCTGTATGGGTACACATTGTAGGTAAAAGATTTGACAATATTTTTCGATCGAAAATCATATTGTGTGATAAAATATATACAGAGTGTAACAAGTGTACCTTGAAATATTCTAAGGGGCAGTAATATTTTTGCTTTTCAATGCATATCTATGTAAAATTAAAGAATCTGACTGCCAATTTAGTACATAGGTATGTTAATTTTAAGGCATTATCATTATAAGACACTTTTTTGCTCCATTTGGACTCCTCTACTATCCCTTGGAATATTTCAATGTATACTTGTTACACCGAGTATATTACTTATTTACAAGGAAAAGAACCTTTTGGAGTACGTGTATACAAGGTAGAAAGTTTCATAAAATAGGAGAAAACTTAGAAGATAAGATAAATAAGTAGTGAAGATAACTACTTAATTACTTAATTAGACTTGTCTTAAATATAGAAGGACAGAAGAAATTCAGGGAATCACTAAAGCTTCTACATTAATAAAGATCCAGTTTATACAGTTGTATTAATCATAGTGTTCTGTGGCATTCCGTATGTAACAGTTTATTATGTCTTATTGTTAGAAAGACTAGTGACCCGCTAATGCCGAATTGAGCTAGAATTACAGGGCAGGTATGGGCAGGTGTGATAAAATTCCTATTTGAAAGTAGTGCATAATATGGATTTTAATATTTACTCCTTAAATTCAATGAAAAAAACGTATGATTGCATCTATTATAATTTAAACTCAGTTAACACTTGTTTTTGTATAAATATGGGAACTTTAAATTCTTAATGCGGAAATTCTTCTACAGTGTATTCATCGATAAAGGTATAACCAGGTTGAAAAAATTAATCTACGCGAAATATTTGCGGTAGCGAGTCCGTAGTCTGTTAAACAAACCGTGAAGAAGGGAACAAAAACGTGGCCGAGCTGAATTGTGAGGAGTAAAGAGAGATAAAATGCACGTTGCATGAGAAAACAGAGGATAGTCTCCTTGCGTGTCTGTCTATGAAAGTAGACGAAGAAGTGTCGGGCAATTAAAACTATTCAATAAAGTACTTGAGCAAAAACTGTCTGGGAAACAATTACCGTGAAGTGCTTACTTTTTCGTCGTCATTCACGTCTTCGGTAATGAATTTTCTCGTCACTGTTATAAATGATTGAGACGTTCAGAGAGATACTTTTAAAATTGTCTGTCTAAGGAATTACTAATGACTAAGTAATTGTCGGTATTACAGCAATTTAAAAGTACTCTCGAGAATTTTATGTCACATTTCATTTCAACGTGTTCACTTATTTGGGCATTCGCGATTCAAAAAACTGAAGGCCAATTTCCTCGCAAACTGTCTTTCTTCACTCGTTTCGTGGATTATTGCGATCCGTAGGGTGTATCGAACCGAGCCAGGTGCTCGTTTCTTTTCGAGTGTCTCTGCGGGACGAGGTAGAAACGGCACCGTGGATATTAAGTGGTCCGTTTAGAAGAACATTTAGATTAAAATCAATCCGCGATCAATTATTAATCTTGGATAAATTACTGCTTCGACAAGCAGCATTTATTGCGGCATCATCAATAATTGTTGCCGCATTAAACGCTGTTATTGCTGCGAGCGGCAATTCATTTTCTTTCGGGACGATGTAATTAATTACGGCGAGCCGGAGTCATCGGTGTAATGCCTTATCGTATGCTCTTGCAAATATTGTTCCCTGTGTACGACCCATCGATCCACGGATCGATCGATCAAGCTGTGTGCGCGTCCGACGTCCGGTGCGTGCACGAGTGCTCTCGTTTCCGAGCAGGTAGCAGCTGCTTCATCATCCGCGTGGGGAACAACGCGAGAGGGTGAACAGAAGAGCCTTAGAAAAAAAAAGGGGGAGAAGAGCAGGACAGCGAAAGGGGAAAAAATGAATCAGCCTTATCACCGTTGCATAATTAGCCGTCCTTCTTGCAAATTACGCGTATCGATAATGCAGCCCTGTTTCAATTTCTTTTTTTCGCGCGGACACGCGCCGCCGAAAGCATTCCGCACGCTTGTTACGAGAATTAAGGGAAATAGTCCAGGCTGAGACTGGCGTTTCGTAACCGCAATCGGAAAGGGGTGCCCGCTTATAACAAGTAATGACAGGTATAGGAACAAGAAGCGTGAGCATGGGGAATATTGAATAACATATGGGGATAACTTCCAGGTGTTAATTTAATGCTGAAATAGCTGATAGTATGGTTAGTGTTTTTAGTTTCCTATGGTCGATGATGGCTATTAAGTGGTAATTAATGGTATTTAATAATATACAACAGTACTTAATAGTATCCTATTAATTACTTGACGGTTCTCATTAATAGTCAAGCCTTTATACTTCAGTTTGTAAATAAAAGGTTCATTACAAATTTTTCAATCCATTTTTTACGAAGAAGATAACTAATACTACATTGAAAATGAAATTAAAGGATTAGAAAGTTTAGCGAATATATCTTTGTGTTTTATTAATCTTCTGATCAAGAGTAACTGTAAATACCTATACTTACAATCGTGCTTGGAAGAATACGTTTCGAATAACAGTTCCATAAATTAAAAAGGAGAAATCTCCTTTCAACAAAGATGTCTATGCCATGGCGGCTACAAATTCTGAAGGTTCATACCACTTACTTACCCATGAAATAAACAGAAGTAAATTGCGCGCATAATTCATCGATCGCACCTTCGACGGCTCTGAAGTACGAGATACCACGAGGCAGAGTGGACATCATCGCAGCTGGTCCCCCTTCGCAGCAAGGACGAGAGAGCTCGCGACGATCGTCGGTGAGATCATAACGATAATCGTGCCGGATGGTGTTTGGGTGCGTGAATTCGATAAATATATATTTATGGACAGTATCACAGGTGTAAAAGTCCGAGGCTGATGGTGGTAACGCGTGCGACGCGAGGGCGCGAGCGTGCTTGTCGCGAGCGGCTAAGAGCCGCATTTTGTCTCTGGCCTCGATAAAATCTCTTTCAATGGGTTCCATCGAAAGTGAGACGTCTCTTACGGGCAACGAGACGCGATAAAAGGCCTCGTTCTTCCCTCGTTCCAGGATAAGTGCGCGCAAACGATTGGAGCTTCGATTTATAATGATATGCGCGACGGCCACATGTTGGCCAGAGCCGATTCGTGTGCCACGAAATTCTGGCATATGGTGGATTCGCTGCGTTGCTCTTCGTCATTTAAACGCCACAGTCACGCACAAACCTTGGCCCTCCACTCTGCGATTTAGTAGTCCCATTGGCCCTTCCAGATATATGCATTTGCACGTGAGTGGTTTGGGCTCGTTGATTTTTTTTTTCTTAGAGATTGGGCTGGAAGCAGCCTTGAATCAGAGAGTAGGAACACTGCTGCAAGTTCTTTTTATTTAGATTGACTATGATACTGCATGAAATTTCAACTATTTTTTACAAATTTTGAGGTATACAAAATTTCCATACAGGGGGCAATTATTTTCAACATCAACTTTAGTATATAATTCATACATAAAATTCGTACTTAGGAAATATTCACAAGTATATATTAGCCTAGCATGTATCTAGATCGATTAAAAAAAGAAAAGAGGGAAAAAGAGACATGCAGTAAACCTATCTTTGAATGACTGTAATTGTGCAAGCAAAGAGAGTAAAGATCACAAAAAAGTAGTGGCTAAAAATATGAGACCCCGAGGGCCCCTATATTCAAAGCAGCGCGACTTAAACGTAGAAATTTCGCTGGTTCCGCGCCAAATGTTTACAAGCAAAGTTCGAGGAGCGAGTATAGACAGCCAAGTTGCGGTCCGTGGCTCGCGTGCGCATGATTGCACCCTCGAGCTGGCGAGTCAGGTGGCTGTCTACTCGGGCCTTGAGGAGTCAGCATTCAAAAGCCGAAGATGAAACGTTACTTCGAGTCCCTGACATAGTAGACTGCCTCGGAGCCATGTTCTTCTGCCTCGCTGAGACTCGTGTTTCGCTCTGCAAAACCGCCCGTAGGATTCGCCCAGCGATTGTCTTTTTTTCCGTGGACGGACGCGATTGTTCGTCGATTATTCCGCGGTAAAACCCTCGCAATTTCGTTATTAAAGAACATTCGGCTTTCTTCGTCCCTGGGGTCTCGCCGATGGGGATCGGGGGCATCGATCCCCTTTCGACTAAAATTTACGGGTATCGGCGGATGAGTATATTCAGAAAATTGTGAAACTACAGCTTTTTCAGGGTGAGGGAATGAGATGGTACAAAATTGAATGTTGTTAAAATTCGTTATTATTATGTAGGCAGGTATACTATTAAGGATTGTGACTTTGTAAAAGTACAGAGCTTTAAGTCTCTTATACCTTCGGGGGCTTCAGTTGTAAATTGAACACTCAGCGACCTGTCAAGTTACTTTTTAGATATCATTTATACCGAGCCCCCAATGCTCAATTATCTAAGCATAGGCGCAGACTACAATTTTGTCATCTTGAGTAAAGGTCGATCATAGACTCAATAATCTTTCTATTTCTATCTAATAGATAAGAAGAAAATCAATATAAATATAAAATTCTGTTAAGGCTGTAATCAGTCTTTAGTTAGATTCACGAAATTGTCGATCGTGTGCGTCTAAGCTAATTCTACAAAGTTTGTTTGTGTAAATTAAAATCCCATTAAGAAGAAATTCAAATTTGGGAAGTGCGAACAGTAAACCTATATCATGCATATACCTATCATAGTAATAGGAAATGAATTTATCCTGCAACCAAATAACGAAGGACACGACCCGTGGTTTACCTCTTCAAAAGATCCCAAGAATTACACAACAACTTAGTCGCTACATCTCTGCAAAGCACCCCACTTCGTCTAATCCTGCAATCGATGAACCTCCAAGGAACTCTTCCCCAAATCTTCAATTAACCCCGCAGCAGTAATCTTCCGCTGTCCCACGGAGAGGCGAAGGTCTCCTAGAGAAGCCGAAGGGACTCTCTCGTCGGAGGGTCCCACGATGATGGATGCGCGTTAGCGCGGGAGTGCGCGAAGACAAAGATCCTACGGATTCCCTCCCGGCGTGCGCAACGTGCATTAGTTCGTGTCGCTCCCGCTGCGCGCAAATTAGACCTGCGAGTGTAGCGGAGGTACTGGCTGCGCCTCGTGGAAACGAACGAGCCCAGACGAGCTGGAGGAAGATGAAGAAGAAGAAGCGCTGCCCGGTAGTAGTTGTAGTAGTAGAGAAAGAAGAAGAAGAGGACGACGAGGGAAAGGCGAAAAGGGGAAAGAGGGGGAGGATGAGGAGGAGGAGGAGGAGGAGGGAGGAGGAGTGAAGAGGAAGAAAAAGAAAGGGTGGAGGGGGGTCAGGGAAGCGGAGGCGAGGCCGCGATGAACGACCGCAATCAACGCAACACCGCCCCGCGAAAATTGCCTGGAATACACCCGGAATATATTATCCACACGGGTGTTCCTGCAGGCGGCGTCCTCCTCTGGGTCAAGAGGTCGCCTGGCTCCGGAACGGATACGGCCCGAAGGAAGAGAAGCGTGCCCGTGAACGGCCGCACGATCGCGATGGATCACGAAGAGGAGCCGCGGTTTTACGCTCGCGTTTGCCCAGCGCCGCCTCGACCACCCCGAATTATCCATTGCCCGCGATATCTGCTCGACGTGCTCTCGCCAGTCCACGCCAGCGGCGCACCGTTTCAAGGGACAGCCAATTATTAATCGTCCACGCACCGCTGGTAGCTGGCCGCCTCGGATTCGGACCGTCACGGGAGAGGTGGCGGGGAGAGGGAAGACACTTCATAAACGTTGGTTTTCTGATATTGGATTTGGGATTAAGTGGTCGTAAAGTAGCCTGTTGAGAACGTTACGAGACACGAGGGCATTAAAGATGTTAGAATTTCGATGGTAATCGAAATACAAGGCGTGGCGTAATTTCCTGCGTGGCGTGTGGACACGCGGGGTGTCCCCTTTAACGGGACCACTTTGAATATCGTCTCGGTTCTCGATAATGCAGAAACATTTGTTTCCAGGGGATGTAGGGGAAGGTTGCCGAATTTGGACCACCAGTGTATCTTGTAATGTTTAAATAATTTGTACCGTATGACTGGCAATATGTGTTGCTTATATACTATGTTAGTTACTGCGATAATGACTGTCATACAGTACCATTTGATGTTTAAGTAAAGTAACGCAGTCTGTTTTAACATCTGAGAATTTAATATTTTAGTATCTGACTGTAAACTTTCTAGTTCTTCTAAAATAAGTAGCATGACTTTCAACTGTACATGTAGAAAGTACATGTATTAAGCTACAATTCACTGTATTTACTTTTTAATTTTTATCTACAGTTAAGGTGAGGTAAAGTATTTTCAATTGTCTGGTCAAGTTGCCTAGATTGGACCAAAAGTAGCTACTAACATTGGACCAGTTCAATATACAGTTTTCATTGTTGAGGCTTTCGGGTGTAAGCCGTGTCCTTTTGGAATTATTTTCCCAACGTTTCGCCAGCATTGCAGCTAGCTTCATCAGGGGGTCAAGAGACACACTGATACTTGTGTATTCCTTATAGTGTTCTATTATTATACCAGAGTGTGTTCATGTTCCGAATCACTGCTCATCAATGAAAAAGTATTTTAATTAATCAGCTGACCAATATATTTTGGAAAAAATCAGTTACATTATCTTAGAGGCATAAGCAGCAATGTTTTTTCTGCTGTCTATTAAATATTCAATATATTTCATTCTCATCCTACAGTAAAAGCTACTTCAGTGATCCAAATTCGGTATCCTTCCGCCAAACAACAATTGACAAAGTATATTGTCTTAGCGTGCTGTTTTTTCAAGTTTCTTATGTCATTTGTAATCTTCTAAGTAAATAGATTTAATGTAATTCCATCGAACGGTGCAGCAGCACGTCGTTTGATATTGATTTTGACGATGCCTTGGGGCTAGCGAGACGTAAATCATCGGGGGTGTGCATACGAGCACGGCGAACACGAAACGCAGAAGACTCGACTGTCGAGATATGTTGGCTCATTATCGTGACGTATGACTGCCGCTGGTAACGCGGAATAATCCGTGCGGAGAGCAACTCTCGAAGTAGCCACCGCCGCCTCCGTGGTTCCCTAGGGGCGATTTCTGTTCGGTTCCAGAGGAATCGTTTATGGCCTCCGTAATTTCAGCCGGTTCAATACGCTCGGGCCACGCCAACTAATGGTCCCCAGCGTGTAACCGGCGTGGAAATCAGAGTCCGATTTGCCTGCTTTAAAAGGACCCTACCCTTGGCTGGATAACTTTATTTAGCGTTACGCGAGCCTTAGCGGACCTCGGCCCGCCAACGTAGCCCCTTGATTGCGATTAAGTGGCTATTATGTGTAATGCACACTTTTCGTTTTTTAGGAATACGCACGTCGATGTGGTCTATGAGGATCGAACATAATACTTACACAGAAATTAAGAGACTGAGTCCTCAAGGAAACTAGATAGCCTTCTGAGTGTTTCACTGTTATGCAACGAATGGTGAGTTTTCTTCTTTTTTATTTGTTGGGGGTAGTGCAGTCATAAAAGGTCTGAGTACACGATAATGAAAAAACAGTATTCTTGCTTCAATTGGTAATTTTTAATGACACCTAAACGATTGAAGCGTATCCGAATTACCCAAATTCTTGCTCAAAGTACATCCCAAGTATGACGCGAATCTCTATTTAAACTGCCTTCAAATCACTTAAACACACCCAGTAGACGATCGTTCGAAGCAAGGCGAAAGCAGAGTTATGAAACGAGCAGTCGATCTTGTCATTAGCTTCGGATTGACTCTCTCGCAATGAAATGTCCCAAGAATAGCACCCTGGCCGCGATGAATATTAAATGTGGCGTATAAGATCCAAAGATAAAGATCCATAATAATTTCCCCGAATTCCGTCCAAGGACCGGTATTTTCGACCGACGCGAGCAAATTACGGCGACGAGGTCATCCTCGGGACTGACGACCGCGCGAGGGGGGGCCAAGAAAGAGAGAATAAAAAAGAGAACGTCGGCCGGAACTAATGATGATTTTTGCGATGAAACTCACGAATTCACGGTCCGCGGGGGGCGTCGGCGGTCTGCCCTTCACACCTGAACCTTACCGATTTATTAGGGCCGGTTCACGATGAAGGAACACGTTCCTGCTGCTTCGCGTTCCGTCCACCCGCGTGCTTTATGCGGGCAAAGCTGGGCTTCGTGGAAAACGGCTGGGCCTTGTTTAATGCCGCCGTGTCGGCTCTATAAAGCAGCGGGCGTGCCGCAATTTAGCCGATCGTAATGAAGCAATTGAACGCGGATGTAAAGTAGTTGGGATGGGTAAGTCGAGTAACGGAAGACCTCGCGAGATACCTTAAAATTCCTCGGCTACGGAATGAATTGCTATGCGGGCTGAGTCATGTAATTCGATCGGGTCATCTCCTATATGCGTGCCATTAACTCGGTGGAAAGTGCATGTTACGAATACTGTGATGGGATCACCTATTTCTTCATAATACGTTGTTAAGGCGAATGTCCCAGTAGCCGATCGTGTCACGGTACTTGAACACTAACGCTAATCTTATTTAAGTATCAGCTTAAACTCTAGTATATCTAATAAAAAAGCTGAAAATAGTATCATAAAATAGTACATTCAGTTACTGGGACGCAATGCAAGTATTGGGATATGTATATTTAGGTTGTCCACTGACTGGGACATTTGCGGGCAAAAAATTTTAAGCTGAAGTTATTGTAGTTTCTTGTAGAATCTACAAAAGGACTCTAACAGGACTGAGTTTAATAGAACCAGTAAGACCTCTCACACGGCGATTCGGGAATCCCGATCCACGTATCCGAATCGTATGCGACCATTCTTTTACATGGGGACCCCTGAATAGCGAATCACGTGTAATGCAATATTTACATGTATTGCAATTCTGTAGTTAGAGTATGAATACAATAATTTGTTTCTGTTCTCTGTGTATTGTATATTTTCTTTCAAAATATGTTTTCAATCCTTTAATCTTGAGGGCTGTTTTCACCCCTAGATGAAGACGATTGCCAACAAAAGTACTGTAATAGGCCCGATTCTAAGGAATCAGTAATAATCGACTTTATAGACTTAACAAAACTGCTTTTACTATAGTCAAGCTACCTTTGTTAATTTTACAAAAGTCTATAACAGATCCTACAAAGGTACCCAGCTTAAATCTACTTAGAAAACTTTTACAAGATCTATAAGACCATTTTTTTTCGTGTGACATCTTAGATATTGAGACATTTACCTTATCTGTTCCTAACTTCTATTCCTTCTAAAGCTCCTCTATCGTTCTCCAAAAAATTACCACACAAACGATATCGCTCTGTTACGATTCTCTATTGACGTAAGCATTAAAACACGTTTGCCCAATCAGGAAACTGTTTTCTTGAGATGGTCAGGCCGAAGCCAAGCCATATTACTCGAGCATAATTACGAGCGGCTCCAACCTCAGTTAATCATAGCGACCGTGGTCCCCCTCGATCTGGGTCTTACAGACCCAATTTCACCGTGAGAAACTTTTAACCAAGTGTACTATGTTAGGCAGTTCGATCGACCTACTATTCCAGCTATGCAGGACTGGTTCGATCCCGGATGCGTGGGCGTCCATCGATGCCGTCTTTCGGCTTGGCTCTTTGAAAGCAGGCGCCTCTTTAATGGGACGTACCTGAGAGTCCTCCACAGGTGCGGACCCATTTCGAGAGTCCCGTGGAGTTCGTGGAACGCACGGGCTAGAAAACGAGAACGGAAGCTAGGCGTTGTGTGTCTTCTTAGATACTCTTCTGGTAACAAAGAGGAAGTATCCTTTGTGTTCTCTCCATACAGCGGTCGAGTGACAAATTGATATTGTTCGCAGCATGCATTACAAGGTGTTATAAGTGTATTCGTGTTCAGAGAAAAAAAGCAGCGAGCCAAGCTCATCGCGCATTTTTAATTGACGGAGCAGCCTGTCGAACAGACCGTGCTGGGAGAATCGACGCGCGTTCGAGAGGAATTCATAAAGCTCATGCCCCGGAGGGAATGTGATTAATCGATGTTGGGTCACAGGTTCGATACGCTGTTGAGAGTCCCGCGATCGGTTTTCGTTTCACGCGCAGTATGCATATGAGCCTGTTCTATCGGTAGACGAAAGGAAAAAAATCAATTTCTTCAGTCGACCATGATTGTGTATAGCTGTCGATCGTTGTATATAAATGGTCCGATTAATTGTGAAGGAAACGACCGAGACACGCGTAGTCTATGCGTTTGGATTATGGTGGACGCGATCCCGCTTGCGTTGCGCAATAAACGTGTTCCTTTTTATTCAGGGTCGAAGGTAATCGATTCGTTTTTTCGTTTTTCTTTCACCACTGGCTAGCGCCGTTATACACCTGCTTAACGACTCTGAACGCTCCTGGGGACTTGGTCTAGCGACGACAGGAGCGAAATTGACGTTTTTCGTGTTCGTATTGCTGCCAGGCATTTCAGCCATCGGATCAGGACTACGAAAGCCCTTGCTACGTTAACAACGACTTTTCCTCTAATCGTATCTCATTCCCCGATGCATGTTCAGTGCCATTTAATTGCGAGCAACGTACTCGACGAGCCTCGCGAAGGATTTATACGATCGTATTTTTCCTGCTAACTCTCTTAACGTTCCACCTCTGAGATATGTACCGTTTTATTCGCTGTTTCATGGAGGAAACGTGTCCACCAACCCTTTAATATCTGTCTGGCTTGTCTACTCGAATCGCGCGACGTATTTACGAGTGTCGGATAGAGACTGCACGAACGATCTCTTATTCCGTGCACACGACGCCTGTCCAACGCACAACTGTTCTCCCGATTAAAATTAAAGAGTTCCCTATACACCGAACGAATATATATTCGCGGTGACATTTACATGTAGGACGAAAGCGGGGGATACTGACTGGAAACGTCCGTGGAATTTCTCGGGCGGGCATAATCTGCATAGATTCGTTGGAACGTGGCGCGAACCGTCAAAATGAGGTCGATATTTTACATTTTGAAGTTCAGTTATTCAGAGAGAGTGAAATTTTATTCGATTAAATGAGAAGTTGAAACAAGTAGCCAGATGAGTAGAGTAGGAAAGTGTAATTGAATACAGTGAATGTAGTTCATCGTTTATTTAGTTATTTCGCATAATTGAGATAGGATTATAAAGGTTATAATAGTGGTATCATTTACAAATACTTATTTGATATAAAATATTGCATCGAAGATTCTATGAATTATTATTATGAAGTTGTCAATTTTCCAATCCCTATAGGTTCTCTTTTATGCTCCCGCCAAGCTCACTCGCTCCACAATTACCTACATGAAGTAGGATATTAAATTTTATGGTAAATGAGTGAAGTTTTAATGACTCTACTATAGCAATTAAGATTCAGCATAAAAACTAAAGATAATTTAAATGACTTTTTCTTTCTTTTTTCAACAGCGTAAGCACAAGAACTTTCTAGCAAAAAACTGAGTAAACGATCGCGTTAATTATTAAAAGAGTCGTGCAACCAATAAAAGATCCCGAGCGCCCGTTGAATCGATCGAATTCGATTCTTTTTTTCAGCGACGCTTTCAAACGATGACTGGACGGTCGCGAGCAGCCATCAAGTAATATTTATAGAGTGGCGACCAAAGTGACACGTTAATGACGTTCGCGTGCATGCAAACGAGTCGCGCGTAATTGCGACGGCGAGGCGCGTTCAACAGAGTGACGGACACGGGTAACTCCGCGACAGAGCTGTAGCAACGTTTCGAGAAAGAAGAGGGAAGCGCGCGTTTAACAGTGGCCGAGCTTCGTGTAACGGCGTCGAGTGGCGGCCAGTCGTTTATCACCTTCGCCACACGCGAAATATAAACGTGTTTTCTATTAATTCCTTCCGTTCGCCGCGCACGACGTACAACACGATGCAACCGGGTCACGCGAGCGCGCGTGATGACGAACCGAATGGACGCGTTACGGCCGAGTTTATCGGTGCTGCTTAAGCTTGGCAGGCGAATCCTCTTTATGGACTTCGAAAACTGCCGATAGAAGCTAGACCATTAATCTGTTCGGCCAGGATATCTCTCATACTAAGACAAATGTCTCAGTAGCTCGTCATGCCCCGATACTTAAACAACAGCACTAATTTTATTTCATTTTAATATACCTAATCAAACAAAAGGTAGTATCATAAAGTGGTAATCGTAAAGTCCAATTCTTCCAGGAAGAGGGATATATAATCTTTGCAACACAAAGGAAGGGGTACTGCTTGGAATTTTAACTTCTTTTTTATCCTTTGAGAGTGGAATGTAATGGTCACGATTAAAATGGCTATTCCAACGTTAGTCAGTAAACCAGAAAATCTTTATTGTAACTATTTACTATTACAAGAGACACTTAGAGACATTTTTTGTTAGAAAATCTTTCTCTTTCTCTAACACCGTGTGCATTATGAAGAACAAAATTTTGTGACTAACAATGGAGAAGTCGCTGTGACACTAAATTCTCATTTAAAAAATGCAATATTCAATACACGCTAGCCTAGAATGAAATTCTACTAATGTCGTTTAAAAAAGTAAAGAATCGAGTCGCACTCGATTCTTTAATTCAATTCAAGTTTTTAAATTTCCATATTTTTCAAGTTTTCAAGTTATATTCTGTTAATGGGATGCAATTCAAGTGTCAGGACATGCATATTTAGGTTGTCCACTTATTGGGACATTTGGCATCTTAAACGCCGAGATATTAGGTCACTTACCTTATTTCGAAAAGGATTGAGAATTTCATACCTTCTTTAAGTGGAACACGAAACAAAATTCTTATTAACATTCGGAGGCAATTAAAGTTAATTTCCTTAAAATTGAATTTCCTTGAAATTCGTAAAGATCGATAGCAGAGATATGTATACTTATAAAATAATTTATTGAATATAAAGAGTGTATCGTTACTAATGAGAATGCTTTAAGTGTAGAACTTCATATGACTCATACGAGTTCGTATACCTACCCCAGTACAAAGTGAATTATTTATGATTACTAACATTACAAACTTACACACCAATGCAAACGTATTTACACTCGCGGAACATTAAGAGTGTATAAAAATTATCTTAAGGCATCACATTGAGGCAATCTTAATCGAGAAACGAACCCCTCCAGCATAAAATTAAACAAAATTAAATTAACTGTATTAAATCTTACCGCACGTTGCAAGACCGACAGGTAGATGCGCACTTTATCTGGCGGCTCGTTACTTTGGTCGAGCGTTTCGAGCACGAGAAATGCACGAGGCGCATTCTTTTCGCGGAACCGACGGAAAGAAGCGTGAAAATAAAATGCGTGAATGCCCTCCCCGTTAATTACACATCGACGTGCCGGCGCACCGTGCGTACGATACGTATAATCATTCATCGTTAGCGGGCCGATTAATTGAGGCGGTCGAATATCGCGGAAGAAGTTCGCCGATGAGCCATTAAACCGAGTTTTTTCGTGGATGCAATTTCGTTTAATACGCAGTTACGGGTTTTTATAACTATGTTGCTGGGCCAGAAGTAAAGCAACCTGATCAGTTCGCGGTCCCAGTCGGCAACGTCGCAGGAGGACCCTCTCCGCGTCATTAGCGTGAAGGGGTCGATCGCTAATTAGCACCGTGTACACCGACCGTGCGCTGGTGTCGGAAGCACGCGTACGGATCGGTAGCAGCTGTTCTCGCCCGGGAGCAGGTGGATCCTGCTACCGTTCCTTCCCGAACGGGAGAGTGGACAGTGGACGACGCTGACCTAATCACCATCGCGCCCCTAATGACGGCCAACCCCTTCGCCACGCGACGGCCTCGGCCCTTCGAAATTCGCTTAATTGGCGATACCAAGGTTATTTATCGCGCTCCACCGCCACTATCCTCCGTGACAGGACTCCCAATAATGGGCTATTGATATGCGTTGCTCGGGTTCTCTTCTGCGACGAAGGAAATCGTTATCAGGGGGGTACTACTCAAGACAGTACCGATAGCTAACCAGACACTTCGCTCTCATGCGATAATAAATTCTCGGGCGGGATAATTATTATTCGAAATTCCCCTTGATACGTTCCAGATCCCAGGTAGAACTTAGAACGCCTAAAACTAAACCGAACCGTCTAAAGCTGTAATTACAGTGGATGCGTTTCCTAATGAATTTATGTTCTGACGAAAATGCTCGAACGAGAGAGACAGGATCAGACATTTTCGTCAGAGCATCAGCTCGCCTGGAAACGCATCCACTGCAACCGCGGCCTAAAGAAGCTACCGATGCTAGTTTGCAATTAAACTCAAATCAAAGGAATTCTCTGAGTCCTTCGAATTGGCGGTAACGAGAAAAAGCCCGCCAATTACGGATCGAGATATCGAAGGGCTTCTGCAGTATGGAGCCAAGGCGGGTGTACGCAAAGAAGGCGACCCGTTGGACCCGCGACAAGCTGAGAGGAGCTGGGCGACAGGAAAGGCAGAAGGTAGCGGTCGGGTATCGCGTCGGGGGATAAAAGAGGAACAGCGTGTTTATAGATTACGCCACGATACCGGGTGGCGAATAAATAACTGTATTACCGACGGAGGAGCGCGGAGGACAGATAACATCCAGCGACGAGGGAATACGGCAGCCGGGAGGAGGATCGCGCGCAACCCCCTTTCGGGGATCACCCGACAAAGCGGCACGCATCAACGCGCATATTTCTATAATTATTGCCGGCGCCCTTTGATCTGCCTCAAACCAGGTAACCGTGCTCCCTCTTCGTCCTTCGCCAGGCCTTGCCTCTCTGTCGCGGCGCGCGTCCCTGAATCTCCGTTTCACGCAGAAAAGGCGGACCCGTATCAGCGCGAGCGACCGCGAGGCGATCGGCAACGCGCTGATAACGAGATTCCGACGAGAGTTTCTGCGGCGCTATATGCTTCTTGGCTTATGCTGGCCGCTCGACAATGAAATATAAGCCGACCGTGTCGGTCTGCCGAGAGTCCTCGACTGCCCTCCCCCTCCCCCAACCCGGAAGAATTTATACTTTCTTTAATCGAGGCCATATTTATCACGTGTTCGCGGACGATCTGTAAACGCCGTATCTCTCGCGCGATCTCCTTAAAGTGCGAGAATCTCGCGTGAGGCAGTGGAAGAGGACACGTTAATTGCTCGGAGATAAGGCCCGGTCGCTTAATTGTCGCCGATAGCCTGACAAAGTTTCGAACACCAGTTGTATGTTCAACGAAAGTGATCTCTTTCGTTTGCTGTTGAAAGGGAATATTGGTTCATGTATGTGGAGGTATGTGCGAGGTTATGGGAAGGGTTTTCTTGATTTTTGGAATCCTTCTAAAAACTTAGGTTGGTGTTTGAGATTCGTGATGAAAATTGTGTGAGATGGTAAGAGTCTTATTACTATCAGTAGAGCTTGGTTTGTTTGTTGTCGTCTACCAGTGTAGTTATTAATAGTAGGTACGAGTCAATGTGTGAAGTTGTCAGTAACAATACGTATATAATATTTAAAAATTATTGATGAGATCATTATTTCGTTGAAAATATCAATGTTTCTTCTATTAGACTTTGTTGGTAATAGGTGAACCTGACGGCTTCAATGAACTATCGACCTTAATGACGTCACTCCCCTGTTTCGGTCATGAGCTTGTCACCCTTGCGCGATCGAGTTGTTCAGTCGCTCCTGGGATTCCAGAGTGGTCGGACCGATCCATTTGTCTTTCGGCAACCCCTGGAGGCATCATTCGATTCTAAACCTGCAGCTGGACATGGTTCTGGATCATGGTCATCCCAAACCGCCTGTCCCTTGTAAGTCTTAATACTTTAATAACGTTATCACTGACCACTGGTCAGCTTTCTTACACTAACTAGATCTGACCACTGGTTAGTCCTTCTACACTGAACAATATTGACCACTGGGTAGCCCTCCTATACTGACCAAAGCTGACCAGTAGATAGTACTGATCACTAATCAGTCTTATTATATTAGACAGTAGCAAGGATAGTGACCATTTTTCTAAACTTAACGTTTCTTAAATTTTCATCAAGATTTCAAATTTGTCATATTCTGGTTTTATTATATGTCGAGTTATTACAATTTTGTTATTTTAATTTAATACTAGAACTACAGTGGTTGATACATGCCTATTTTTAACCGTATGTAAAAATTGCAGGTTTTTGAAAAGTATTATTTACATATTTCTTTAATTATATTCAGTGTTAGAGACAAAATAACATTTTTAAAAATAAGATGTACTTAAAGTATAATTTGAGTACTTGTCATTTTTACGGTTCTTCTAGTTCTAACGTTAAAAAGACAATTCATTGACTCTGTCACCAAAGCTTCAAAAAAAGCCTGACGAAACAGTCTCCATAAAACATCGATCGCATATCTGATCTCCACCCACAGCAACGAGTCGAATCCGTCCGACGGTCTGCCGAAGAAGTAAGAGTGTTTCATTGTTCCGAGTTAGGGCCACCTCCGTCCAGGCCGCTTGTCCCGCTTGTCGGCGAAGACAATGAGCCGCGCTGCCGTGCACTCGGCGCGCACAGGTGCGCGTTCGGCGCGGAAGGGGCGTTAAGGTCCGTTTTCGCCTAATTGGCAACATTTTTCTTGCTCTCCGCTCGGCTCTACTCTCCTTCGCCCCTGTCGGACAATTGCATCAGGCATCGTGCGCGACACGTATCGAAAGAATTCGTAGCCAATTGCCATTCCAGGGCAGCGGGAGCTCGGCAGAAAAAACGAACGCATAGATCGTTCTACGATAATTTCGCGCGCGGCGATTGAGCAAGCAGCCGATTGGCCCGGCAGCCGTATATTTCCCTGGCTGTCGACTATTGAACGAAACGCCTTAAATCTTTCGCCCCATTGAGAATTGGGCCGACCAGGCTGCCCGAGCACCAGGCCTCGTGTCTTTCCCTATGCATTATTAACTTATTCCTCGCAACGTTACGCGACACCGCGCCAATACCGATCTAATGACAGCAATAGCACCCACAACTCGTAACGGCCGACTGTTAGCAGGTTGAATGCCGAACGTTATTGCGCTCGGAGAGATAGCTGACCAGTTTGCTCCGAGACCTCGCGATCGTAATAACCACGTTTTAACGGAAGCGGCGGCGCCGCCTGTGTCTGACTGTGCCACGACTGCGCGAATATTCTATTGGCGATCGAATGCGCGCTCGATTCCCCCGAAGCGAAGATTAAGATTCTTTGGATGATCATTATTGTTATGTGCACAGAATACCAGGAAACACGCTGAATTCTTGCTCGCTGACCCCGAAACGTAAATTAACATTATTTACATGAGACATCGTCTAACGATGTTCGAGCTAGAACAATACTACAAATGAAATTCGTTCAATTCAGGGATTGGAAAGGTTCAGAGGATAATTGTTAAGAACTGTTATATAAAGCTTCTGGAGAACCGAAATTATGCCATAATTAAGAGTGGAAAAGGTTAATATTCAATTAGATTATAGACTCTGCTATGTTTTGATATTGCTTCTGAAGAGATTCGAGGACCGTTCTGAACCGGTACAAAACTCACATAAAACTAATACAGAGTCGACACGGAACTGTTTCAGAATTGATGTAATAAAAGTATGTATATGGAACCATAACTGTATAACATTTATGGCATCATTTCGGTTCTCCATAACCGTTTTAAGAACCGTAACCAATATCATAACCGTCTTCAACCCTTGATGAGATTATTCAAGTGCAAAAATTACGAATGAAGAGGATTAGAAGATTCCGCGGAACTTATGTACATCCTCGGTGCGCTTTACTATGAGCAAATAGAGTCATCGAGATTAGGGTCATGATCAAGCAAATTCTGCGCCAACTACTACAAGTGTCGAACAATGCGTACGGATTCAATTGCCGCGAGCTTCGAGTAACAGAACGACAAGGAATAATTAATAGAGAAGAGGGGAATGATGGCAACCGTAGCTGCAGGGGAATGAGGAATAATATTTTGACGGGAGGCGAAGGGAAACAGATAAGTCATCTACACGGCTGGCGCAGGATCGGCCACGGTGACGTTCGCGATGAATGAGAAGTAGATTGCGCGCGTACTGACACAGACTTTCATGCTCCGTGCAACGAAGACGTGGAATCAGTCTTCGTTCGACGAACGAATCTCAATTTATCGACCCGCGCGAGGAGCATTCAGGAGGCGTTGAAATTTCTACGAAACAAGGGATCACCGTTGCAGTAAAATTAATTTCCATCCGTGACGAGATGCTTTACGACGACGATTATCGTAAAACTTTCTTCTTGCGTGAATTCGCGCGCAACCGATGACCCAGTTTCGCGTCGGTCGACGCCGCACCGAACAACAATTATATTTGGCGCCTACGGGGTGCAGCGAGAGCAGGAGGGAAGGGACAGAGAGAGGGAGAGAAAACGTACCAATATTAATCTTCGCTACGCAAGCCTGAACGATCCTCGTGACAAATGCGGGACACGGCGCGATCGCTTGAATTTCGACGAGCCGCCTAGGAACGTCGAAACGGGCCACGTCGTTGCGTTTCCCATTTATTTATCGAGCTTATTCGTACCTTGCCTCTTCTACGCGGAGATTTACTCTATGGTCGCGCTTGATCGCGTGTTGCCCTCCGTTTGCGATTCGACTGGTTTGGAATTTGATCAGAAACGATCTGAGAGAGTGTTTTCTTGCAAGCTTACTCTTCAAAAGCTCGTACCACGTTTTGTTGCTAATGTTTCCTTATGTGTATTTATATTAAATCAAATTACACTTTATTAGAATTAAGCTGGCGTAAACATACCCAATAAATAGTTACAAAAAAGGGGGAATGTTAATGGACAGAATAATTTATGTGAAATGTATAATTGCACATGACACGCGGATAATATAATATACCGAGTTAGAGAATTATGTATCTAGTCAAAGTATTAAATTGGATTCTTATGCAGATAAACTTACCAATTGCATATGTGACGTTTATCTATAGCTATCGCGAGACTCTAAATTATTGGATCATTTTGCTATTGGTGAATACTTTCTACTTTAGTAAGTGCTATTAATATTTATTATATATTAGAATTTATTACATATTACATATTACTTATGAAAGTTCATCATTACAATTTCCTCATTCAAAAGTGCAATTTTATTTGCATCAACCCAATATCTGCTGAAAAGCAAAACATTTCAGAGTAGAGAAAATTTAAAGCACTTTACCACGTCTTCACGAAAATCCTTCCTTTGCATAAATATATACCTACTCTCCAAATCGAAACATTTAAGTTTCAAGCACCTGCTGAAAGTCAGACAAACCTCACCCATTAGCCCAGGCGCATAATCATTGCTTCATCCGTCTCACAATACTCCCCTCCACGTCAAACTGAGGAAGCTCTGACAATGATCCCTCCTAGCTTCGTCTCGAAGAAGTTTGACTTAATTCGACGAGAGCTAATCGTCGTCCTCTGAATCCCCCTAGCGAACAATTACACGAATCACAACACGCTTCGGGGAAGTCGGACCTCGGGCGACGTTGCGACGACTGGCTACCATCCGATTCTGCGCGCTAATCCCATCGCGCCGCTCGTAATTACCAGTTAGATCATTCGTTAAAGCTGTCGCGCCTTCGGGACCGTCCTTAATGCTCGTCAGGACCCTCTGTTGCCACTCTCTCGGTTGAGCACACTGTTTAATCGTTGGTCAGCGTTAGAGCCACGAATCGCAGAAATGGGCACAGACTTGTATCGTTGTCTTACTACAGGATACATCGGTTCCTGGCTGACCTGATAACGTGTAATTGCGCCGTGTAATTCGAAAGCACGAGAGGGAAATTGCCGATTAGCCAGCTACGAGTTTCTTAATCGTCGTTGACATTATGCTGCGGGCACTGACTGGACTGGTTGCTAGTTGACTTTACTCGATGGGGTATTCCGGTGGCGCCTTTTTTCAAATTACTCGGGAGCTGATGGTGTGTGAAGAGGAGTTACGAGGTGGTGATGGACTTATCGATAAACCTATCTAGCAAGTCTCCGCGCGTCTTGGGTCCGAGGTACTAGATGAGATAGTTTATTTTAGTAGGTCATCTACTACGATTACTTTGTGATAAGAAGAAAATTAATATTCAACGTTGAGTCTCCTGGAAACTCATCATTTTAACAGTTTCACGCTAATTAAACGTTACTTTCTTTGATCATGGTTTCTTAAAGATCATAAATTCTACACTGGGGACTGACCAGAGTCTCAACCACCATCTCTTGAGAAAACTTGAGGAAATGTTGTTCACGTTTTTCCATGATTATCGAATTTTAGTTTAAAGTCACTGTTTACTATAAATTCTTACTATAAATTCCAGTAAATGTATATTATATTTAACTTTATCGTTAGCTAAGATTGTTCCTGCGAATCCAGCTAAACTGTAATAATATAAGAATCAAGCAAAGACAGTCAGCCAGTCTGTGCCAAGCAGATGTGAGGTTGGCGTCCTAAATAATGCACCCTACCGGATTTGCGAGCGAAAATCGTGCGTCTTCATCCTGTGGATCCACGTTTGCTTGGTCGCGAGAGCTTTCACACAGCAGAGTCACGCGTGTAGCGTTGATACGTGCGGGGATTACGTTCCGTAAACCGCCCTAAATCACGCCGACTGTGTCGCGACGACGGACATGTACACACTGTTGTTCGCGCATTGGTGTACGAGAACCCTTTGAACGCGGGAATTATTCTACACAAACACCAGCTGGCTTCTGATGCAATGCTCGCGTTCAGTGATTTAAAAAAGAATAGAATTATGAATAAAATGTTATAATCAACTAAGTGTTTTATGATTTACGAACGAACCAGTTTTTCCGGATGAGAGTTTCCTACCGAGGACTGGATAAACGTTCTTTAAAAACAGAATGCACAGAATATATCATTGAGTGTCGCTGATTATAACCAACGCGACTTCGAATTGGGGGCTCGGATTTCCGTATAGAATGTCAACAAGGTAGACTGCGTGAAATTTGCATTCGTCGAGACACCAAGGAGCGCAACCTATTATTACTTCCTGTTGCAATAACGTGCAAGCAATGGGGAGCGTTCCAGTAAGAAAGGAAAAGCGCAGGGCGTGCACCGTGTGTGGAAATTTGCAACAACGTATTTACATTTTCGAGCGGTTTCGACGTCATAAATTTACTGGCGAGGCGAAAATTGCGTCCCTCTTCTCTGTGCTTCGGCGTTCGAGATTGCATTGTGAAACGACCGCAAGAAGCCATGTTTTCCGCCATACACGATGGCGTTTTACACGATGACAACGGCTGGCAGGATGCCATTACGATGTAATAACCGCGGATCAAACATGCGTACGATCGTCATTGATCGACAGAATCCTACTATTTCCACGTCGTTGGGACACGTCTTATCTTTAACGACGGGGTAACCTCGGATCCATTGATGCGTGAACGACAAACTTGACGACTTATCCCTCCATGACTGGGGGCACCGCTCATTGAGATTTCTAATTTTATACTTCGTAAATCCGCTCTTAACTTGCGTCAAGTAAACGGTTCTTACGAGAACGTTGGGTGAGGGAGCCCAGATGTATTTAAGTATCGCGGCGATATTACTAGGGTTCTTTGCATCCTTACAGTCGATCATCTGATAAACTGGGTATTTTGTTAATAATATAGCGTTCTACAGCAACCCTTTATAGCAGGAGGCAATGACAATCCAAGCACTTACTCTGTGTGGCTGGTGTCTCAGTTGGCATTTGAGACGACACCTTTGTCGTCGCTCTAGGCAACGATTAGTAGATACGGCTGATTCTTTCAAAGAACTAAAGTTCATGTGGCTTTAGACCCATCTTTATCCGAGTAGACTGACTTATTTCGATAGGATTAATTAGATCCGTATTTTTTCCATCTGTGAGCTAAATTACCTTTACATTAAATAACTTTTGATTGGACAACCAAGTTGATCAACCTACAGTCGATCAAAATCGTCGTTTCAACCTGGTTGAAATTGGATTTACACGGATAACTTTGATTAACTGCAGGTTGATCAACTCTTGCCTCTGTGGCGTCTGACTGAAAACTTCTAAGCTCCCAACAGTAGAAGCAGCTAAAAGAAATACGTGACTAATATTTTTCGAAATTCTACTCGTCTACCAAGTTTCATCAAAACCAGAGGATGACGCTAAAAAGATGTTCCTTGACCAGTTATCCGATGAAAAATTGCCTAATGTAAATGTACCTGAAAGCAGTATACAGTTAGAGTACTGTATTTCTTTAACGCGAGTCTTCCGAAGAAGAAAAGCGTATTCATGTGAATGGACATGCCCACACGTCGCGGTTACTGGAACCGCGTACGAAGGGAGACAGCAGCGGTCTGCGTCGCGTTATTGCGCCAAGGGAACGTTACTTCCGCGATAAATTATTTCGCCTTGTCGACGGTCCTATCGGAGTTTGTCGCGTGGACGGGAGAAACGGACCGTGCGCGGCAACAAAGTCTCCTGACGAGTGTACAAATCGGTTGCAACAGGAGAGACGACGGAATGCGTTCCCCTTCATGGTGGAGGTCGTCAAACCTGCGGAGGTTACGTAAAACCTTCCACTCTCGCATCCTGGTACCTACGCAGACGAGATATACGACCGACACGTCGATAGTACACGTCGCCGTGGCAATCGATCACAGGGCTTTAAAATGTGGAACGTTTGCCTGTCTAACGTTTTCCGCTGTCTCTGATAAGCTCCTGGACTCTGGGCTTGCGGTGGCAATTCTTCACCTTGCGTTCCAGCGGATATGGAATTGAATGCTTGATAATGCTCGTATATTTCAGTTAGCTATTGTGTCAATTTGTTAGCGGATGATGAAGTGCTGCGTTACATGTGGGGGTTGCTCGGGAGACGATCAGTGGCGGCGGTATGTACAGCATTATCTCGATAGGAATTCAACTTCCAGCTTACGATACGAGTCCGTCGCTATCTCAGTTACTTCAACTGTCGTTTGCCGTGATGACGACAGCTACAAACCATATAAAGTTCGCCAGACATGGCAGCGACAGCGCTGTTATAACAGGAGATGGGTTACGATATTCTTTTTTCTTCGTAGCGCTTGCATTTCTTCTTTGCATTTTAAATGCACAAAACATCTTCTGATTTCATTCGTTCTCACTTATTTTGTTCATTCACTCATTTCTCTCTCTACTTCGTCTTCCTCCACAAAGACGAGATCTGACGATATAGGTTCCCTTGTTCCTGAGTTGTGGACTTGTATCGAGGTAATACTGTGTCCACTTTATTTTGGAACTGATGAGAAGAGATAGACAAAACTCAGAGTGCAAGAATAGTAATATTATTTCGGTATTATTTGTGAAGTTTTCGTTCAAGTAAATACTATTTCACTATTTCTCAGATTATAGAATTTTAAAGCGGAAGACGTCTATGTATAGGTACCTACTATTGAAGTACATGCTCAAGAGTTTATCCTTTCAAAATATTTAAAAATTGGAATATTTAAGAGTTGAAGAACCTCTCTGAAACTTTCAAGAAATCTCAAACGCAACTTGAATGATTAATCTCTCCCCAGACGCAACGCTCAAAATTTCTTCCCCATCAGAAGAAAAAACCACCGACGCATTACACGGTGCATTTTCCTCGAGCACATAATTCCGCTTATTACACGACAGAAGTTCAACGGAGCGATTCGCGAGCATTACTCATGCGAGCGTTGCGTGTTGCATCGTCCGCGGTAAATGTATCACGAACGTTATTATCACTGTTCAGCCTCGAGGGGAAAGTGAAGGAAAGGTGGGAAAAATGGTTAGCTCAGAGGAGGATAAGAGTTTAATTATCCACGGGCTTTCCTCTCGGTGCCCCGGCAAAGAGGGTCGATTATGTACATATAGTCGGGTCCACCTGCGTCCGCACGCTCGTACGTATCCTCCACGTACGTATCGTGAGCGCGATAAATCTAGCGGAGTCAGGTGGACGATGGTCATCAGCTAGTCTCCACGTGTAAGAGCCGACTGCGAGCACGGTGTACTGGGTTTAAGCCTGTTCTCATGATGCCGTACGGCCTAGCGACGACCCACGACCCTGCTGGCTACAACTTACCACATCGTACACCCGCAATGCTTCCTACGATCCCCCACGGCATTCCTGACCCGGCGGACCGGGTCGGAATACGCAATTCCGACGGGAAGCTACTTGGAGACCTGGCGAGCACCACCGAGGAACAGAATGCCGCGGTGGTGTGGTCTAGAATGCAATTCGCTTGTAAACATCATTCGCTGTTCCGGGTCTGGGTACCCTACACTGAAGTTGGAAAGTGTTGTAATCATTTATTTACTGAATTTAAAGTGAATGATTTGATACACGAGACGCTTAAAAGTGTGAATACACCAGAGTTCACGAACTGTTCGCGAACAGTAAGGCTATTCAATTTTATAGAAATTGTTTGTTCGCATACTGTTCTTAGTGTTCGTGGGAGAATTGAGTGAAGGTGATAAGAAATTTGTGAACTGTTTGCAGACACTGTTTACGAATAGTGTTCGCGAACTGGTCCTTGGTGTATATCCACCTTAAGATATCTTGTGATTTAGTAAGTGGATAACTTAAGCATGTATGTCTCGGTACTTCAATTGCATTTCAGTAATTGAATATATTATCTTTTGCTTTTTATTGCTTTTTATTAGGTTCATTAGAACTTAAGTTTAAAATTAAATACAATTGGGCATAGTGTCCAGGTAATGGGACATGGTTGGTTACTGGGTCTTTTACCTTAAACAAATGATCGAAATAACGATTGCATTATTTTATAATAGTTTTGGTATTTATATTTATTGGGACTTAAGAGTCCTACCAATACTAGAAAATGTATTAAACATGAAATTTTGGGGAGTGGACACTAGCATATTCACAAAGATTTCTTATTTCAAACTAAAGAATGACATGTAATTAAAAATAAGAAAAATCTTTACAATAGCTCTATTAGAGAATTTCGACTTTTTTTCTGTGCAATGTATTTTAAAAAAGGCATGTAGTTGTCTGTCAGAACCGAGGAAGCTTCCATTATTTTAGCAACGATGTATACAAAGTACTGTGAGTGAACATTGTTGCTCAGCTCCTGTTGAATTTCGACCAAGGGGCGCAGCATAAAGTACACACCACAAAAGGCTTCCTTCGGCGCGATATCTCGCCAGGATCTTGTCACATCCTACGATCGCAATGATCACGACGAACTTAAGTTACTGACCGTGAGACATTGAGAAGCGACCTGGAACCTGTGGCGCGAGATAGCATCTCGACGAGCGGCCACACAATGCCAAACATATTAATTAATATGCATCGCTGCAAGGTCCACACAAAAGGGGAGGGTCTCGGAGGGTGGTACCCTATTTTAGTGAGGTAACAGTGTTGATGTTACATTGTGCGTGTAATGGGACAGTGAAAACGAGTCGTGGGGAATAATAGGGACATTAGGTAGACTATAACATAGTTTATCATCAAACTCTTTATTCTTCAATTAGTTACCGTTATAGCAGCGAGTAATCTACATACAGAGGATAAACTATATTCAACATGCAACAAGTGATTGCACTCCATAAATCATAAATATTACTAATAACCCCATCTTCTCATAGAAACAGCACACGACATTCTAAATTGAAGGCATCGTTTCTAAGACTAATCTTCAGATGGAGGTCGCTCAAAGTGAATATAATTGCTAGGCTGAATATCAACTCTCCATCTCGCGAGGCAACTCGCTGCCTCGGCCCGCCCTAAGTTCAGGGTGCGAACGCTTACGCGCCTCCTCATTACAGCTTTTTACTGTGGCAATTTCTTCGAACCATTAGGTCGTTACTCGAACGACAGCGCGCATCATGATCGCTCGCTCGTGTACCCTCGCTTTTAAGCGGCTTTCTTCAGTCAGTAGCACTAAACTCGGGACAAAAATACTGATAAGAAGACGAGTAATATCTGCTTGTTACACTTTGTGCTCTATCGAGAGGAGACGTTTACGAGGACCCCGATAATTCATAGCCGAACGTGGTTGCTCTAGCCGATGGCTTCGTCCCCGGCAAATCCTCGTTCACTCGTCTAACGAGACGCGATTAGCTCTCGCTGAGGCCCTATTCGCGCTTAATATTATATTTAATACGCAACAGGGAAGCTTCAGCGCGCGGGAAGATGGAGATGACCGCGGAATGATCTGAAAAGAGAGATTTTACGATCACCATTCGAAGGGACACTCTCTGCACGCTCTTGGATGTTTCCTCCGCGTTTATCACGCGTCTCTCGTGATTTTCCCTGTTTATCGTCCACCTCTTCGTCCCCTCCGTGTCCTTAACGAACGGAAGGAGAAATTCGCTGGCGGACATTAAATTAAAGAGCCTCCACTCCTGGCTTCTGCCTTTCGCCTGCCGCGGGCGACGTAATGGAGCAGCGATCGTTTTCTTGCGTGTAATATCGCGTCATTAGTCGTCAACGCCAGAAGAAACGAAGCATCGCGCTTATCGCGTTCCCCCACCGCCCCCTTCCTCCCTTATTCCTTCCACGGTCGCGTGATACCGCGGCTTAGCGTCTTTTACGACGCTTTAACGCTGATGCCGCGCGACCAGCCGTCCCTCGTGCCTGTACGAAGAGGAAATCTGAAAAACGCACCGTGACCATGGGCTTCTTGCGCTGGCCTCGTGATTGTTTCCCCGAGACCTATGGCGTGGTTGATAGAGAACAGCTGGGCGCTTGGTGCTCCTGATCGTTTAGATGTCGTTAGAGGCTGACGTGGTCAGAGGGACGCGTCTGTTCAGGAACGACTGAACGATCGCTGAGTAATAAATGCTTATTCAAACAAGTTCGTTCCGTCGATAATTGACGCAGTTAAATCGTAAACGCCGTTTAATTTTCATCGTGGACTTGCTAGACTAATAATCGTAGGAAATTGCGCAATCGTAATTTCATACGCACTTTAACGAGCATCTGTTGGATGTTGAGCCGATTCATTATGCAATCGGCTAATTTTCTTTGCCTCGTGAATATTACGAGCTGTGATCCTTTTTTTCCTCTGCCTCTCGGTGGGAAGTGATCTTTAAACTGGTTTATGGGTTCGGGAGCTGCTACCAGGCAATCTTCACACTTCGTCGAGTCCGATTTTCTTTCATGCAAGAGCTTTTCTCTCGAGGAAAGTTTCGTTTCTAGGCTCTAGCTTTCTCGCTCGGTTTTGGACCGTTGCTTGCTGTACCTGCGTCGAGGTTTTTTCTCCCGAAGTTTGCATAATAGCTGTGCACCTGCCGACCCGTGCGTCGCAATGCGTAATTACGATCGATCGCTATGATTTTCGATGCGACGCATTCGCTGGAAACTAGATCGCCGTGAAACACGTTGACAAGTAATTGTTCGAGAATTTCTCGTGATCTTATCGTCGATAATTGATCGACCTTCGTGGACGACCGTTTTAATATGGGTTATTCTTTTTTCCGTTTAACCGGCAGATCCTTATCCGTTGCCACGAGCCACGCTTCGATTTCTCGTGTTTTACCTATCATGTAATTAAGCCGAGTTTACACGATAACGCGACGTAATGATAGACTGTTCTGCAAAGGTTTATTACAGATTGTTTGTATAATGAAAAAGTCACTTTCATTTTTTTCGCGCTCGGAAAATCGACAGGGCACGCGATTATCGGCAGGATAATTTATAGCTATCGACTGTCCCCTTCTTTCCATCGGCAGACGTTCTTTTCTTAGAAACGCCTCCATCCGCAGGTGGGTCGTGCGTATTTATAGTTAGGGCTAACGTACAAACATTATGTTAATATTTGTTCAATATTTGTACGGGCTACGTAGGCGTTTAGTATCGCCTACGCGTGCGCACGCCTTAAAGCGCGCTCCGTCGAAAAGAGCGACGCGACACATTATACGGATCGAGTGAACTCTCGATGCTTAAGATGTCCACCTCCGTGGCATTCTTTCAGTCACGGGAAAACGAAAATATTATTCCGATGTCGTGACATGTGTAGCATTGTCGCCTCTGCCGCGTGTGTTCTTAGGACAAGGCACTTCCAGGGGACATCTGACTACTTGCAGGCTGCAAGACAATGCATCCTTGCCTGGAACGAAAATACGAGCCATAATCTTGTTATTAGAATCGTGCTTAGATGGTGTTCTGAGCAGAACCTGGGTTTATTAATGCTTGCCTCTGTGATCTCGGACTCGTCTTTATCAGTTGATTTAATTAATGTCTCTATTACGCAGATGGAAAAACAGATGTAGATACATAGATTGCGGCGATATCTTCTATTTTATATTACCTGCATATCTTAAACGTGATACTTATCGTAAGTAGTAATCTCTGTTTCGATATATAGGGTGATCGGTTTAACTGAAAACCCTCTAATGAGTGCTGGCAGCACTTACAAAGCTAACAGCATTTATAATAAATCCTATCAACACTCGGAGGGTTTCCAGTTAAACTGATCACCCTGTATATATGCAATGGAAAGTCAGTATCGCAGTGATATTCAAGCTGTAGATAACTACCTACTTGAGGAAACAAAACGGACTGTACCTTGGAGCAAAAATGTTTCAAGTATTTTGTCGTTATCGAACTTTTTTTATTTTTGCATTCTGAATTCACCACTGTGACACTCCCCACATACATATTAAGAAATATCCTGTATGTCGTAGACCCTTCGAGTATCATTCCTTAAGATATAATTACGTAAAAGTCGTCTGAGATCAAGACAATGCAACTTGGTCGCAGAGGCACAATTAGTACTTCGTCGATGGAAATCTAGTAGAGAAAGCAAGCATTATGCCGACGGCGCTGATAACTCGGTAATATCTATTGTCGTCGGTTTCATTGTTCCCTCTGAGATCGTGCATAGTGGCAAAGCTGCGTCGGCCTCGCCTCTTGCTCATTCAAATCGGTCAACGAGCGTGTTTCGTCGCGTTTTCACTCGCACGTGCGAACGTGTGGGTGGCGCGTGATTTAAATGTCTCGACCGGGTCGCGTCATAGGTGATTTTCTTGATCGACCGCATATCGCCCCCGAATCGTTGCGAAACTGCTTCCCTACGCATTACGCAGTCCTGACATATAACTAGATTTCTCGACTGTCCGGTTAATATGTCGATCGTAATGTTGCCTCTATGCATATTTAAGAATAGATGTTAGCCTGTTAATTTTTTTTATTTCTGTCGACGACCTTTTGAATTATAGCCACTGCCCTAAATCTTAGGGATTTTTAAATTGTACAATATATGTATTTTGATACGATTCTATTTTGGAAAAAAGATTCTCGTCTTTGTTTCACCCAGTTTTGTTATTTTAGTAAGTGAGAGGTCATCGATAGATGTATCTTTAATGTTCTTCTCAGAAGTACATCGAGCATGCATGAATATGTCAGAAGCAAATTGAATACGGGTCAATTATTTCGGTAAATGTCGCTAAAGTTGATGACTTTCGGTCGAACCTACCTTCGAACATGAACTAAGCATTTTGAACCTCTTTTTTCAGGAGCACAAACCTAATTAACGTCATTTAGAAGCTATAAATAAGTTCCGGTAGCCGTATTTGGCGCGAAATTGCCATGGACAGGTGTTCCATTCGTGCAGTCTCGTACCCTGCTCGTTCATGTAATCTAGAAAGTTGCTTATTACAATTTTAGCAGCTAATGCTGTTCGTTTAAACTATTACTGTTACCATTACGGTCCCCTGACTAAACAGTGTCTGTTTAATCCACAAAAATTATCTATTGATGTACAAGTATTTACAAAATCAGTTCTTCATTTCAAATTTAATTTATCTCATCAATAACACTTTTCTCCCTATTTTCAAATACCATTTTTCAAAGCAGTTTCTTTTCTTTTTTTGCAACGATATCTCGCTAGATCAGGGTTTCTGAACTTTTTTGGCTCGTGTCTTTTTTTAGTATCATCTTTTCTTCTTGTTCACATCTTCCTTTTCTTCACATTGCCTTGAAAATTTAGTGTCAGAATCTCTAGGGTACGATATTGTCCCTGTTGAGAAACCCTGCTCTAGAACAATGAAAATTAATCCAGAAAGAGCAGCTCAGAACATTGTCAAGTCCGCGCAGTCCGAGATCTCTGATCTTTATCCCTGAATGAAGCTTCGCCAACCACAGTCCATGTCCTCGCATTCCTGACACCACCCGCTGCTCCAGGCACCAATAAATACTATCAGGCAGGCTATTGTTACGCTCGCTGGCCCGTGATTTGTGGCAATTGAGGTATGATTTGCTTAGTCGTCGACAGAGACGAAGCTCGGGCAGACAGCTGGAAGGTTCGATCGCTTTCAGCCGCGCCGACCGATCGCGGGACTAATTTATGCCTCGGTCCAGCATCGCGATCAGCTAATTGTTTTTTCAGTCCTCTTCCTCGTCGCGTACGCGTCCACGGGAGATCGTACGTCTTGTTGCGTGCTAACCGAGAGCCACGATCCCTCATAGATCTTCGTGGCTCGCTGTCGATCGAGCAGATCTCCCTGTCGATTTACTCCTCGCGGTGCCCTTTGTCTCGCTCCTTCCTCCAGCTCCGCCGAGCTTCTTGTCTCTGTTAATCGTCGCTGGTAGCGTCGGTCGGCGTAAAAATCGCTCGCAGTTCGACGCGGGGAGAGATGTCGAGATTACATCGGGCGTTCCGGTTTTTCGTGTAAATTAGACGAGCGAAGGGGCGTTCCGTGTTTCGCGACGGCGATTGGCTAATGAGGACGGGGATCAAAGTGCTCCCTGTCGCTGCTCCTGCCAACGTGTGATTAACTCGGCCAGCCGATTACGCCAATGGAAAATTGCCTCGAAGGCGTCGGTTACTCAGGTTTTTCTACTTACGTCGTTAATATCTGACTTCTTTATCTATTATTTTGCAGCTCATTTTCATGTCAGAGTTGTGTGCCTGCAAGGAAACTTGCAAGTACGTTCCTTGATTTCTACTGAAACAATTTTCAACAGAAAAAAGCTTCACTTTCATTTCTATGAAATCTTCAAGGTTGTGAAGCAGCAACATCCCTGTTTCGACAATTTCGATTGTTCGTCTTATAAATTCTTGGAAATTGATCCAATATTTTAGAGTTTTAATTTTTTCGTAAGTAAGACTCAGTTTTAACCTTTATACATAGATTGCCAGCCTGATAATTCCACTTTGCTTATTGGTCGCTGACCATTTGGGTATGCATTGTAAGAAATAAACTAAGTTCTTCGAGATTTCTACAAACATCCCTCTGTTGACCATTTTAGTTCTTCGCAACTGTTCCAATATTTGTGGCTCTAATTTTTCCATAACTAGAACTCGCCAGCTTCTTTAACATATTATATTGTCGTCGTAATAATTCAGTTTCTGAAATTCCGAATTCATCATATTTCTCGAATGTTAATTCTCGCTCAGCGCTTATATTGTGCACGAAAATTTCACCATTAAGCAAGTAAAAATAATCTCGCAAAATTTGTGATACTCGATCGCATGACGATCAATGATTACTCAAATCCTCCCCACCCGTCAGCATCGACGCTCGAAGATATCCGTTCCCTTCCGTTTCGGCAACGAGCACCAGGTCGTCGAAGGCCCGCGGCGAATTTCGTACACGGTAAAATATTCTCGACCAGCATCCAATCCAATTAATCACAGTTAATTACGGGCGCGGGGGCAGCGTTGGTGAACGAGGACGATTAATGAGTAATTGATTTCGATCACGCCACACGCCGACTGAGAAAGAACGCCGCTTTCGCTCGAACAAAACTGCACGCCCGTAAATTTCGTTTTCTGGCTTCGAGTGACGCTGCACTTGCGTCCGATGACAGTGATGACTGGTGTATCATGAGACAGGAATGCACTCGGCTCGATGCACAGTGCTACCGTTTCATTTAGAGCTAATTTAAAATTGGCTCAATTATAAATTTGAAGAACTTTTAATTAAATTATTCTATAATTAAAAGTTAGGATTTGAAATGTCCAGTATCGAACATTTCTTCCGATATAAAATTTATGTTATTACCGTTCGGCCGTTTATTTTTATTCGACGTCGTTAATTGTCTTTTGTTTCGTAACATGGAATCGTGCTCGAAATAATCACGAAACAGTAAATAATATAAAGTCGAAGATATTCCATAACCGTGCAGTAATAATTGTATTCATAATTTCAAATATCAGCGGGTAGGATATATCGCTTTTGAAGCAACGGATACATTAATATCGAATATTCTGCGGCTCGTAAATGCGATCTCGTAAATAATCGCCAGTTTACCGTCCTTGTTGTCGACATGTCGGCCAACGAAACAAAGGACCGCACATTTTTCCCCCTTTCCCTCGGCAGAATCCCGTTTCGCGATAATCATCGGCGATATTATTGTCGATTAACGATCGCTGTCGCGACTCGCCGCGCTACCAGCTGGACTAGTCCTGGGTCAAGCAACTCTGCGGGGCTTATGCTTCTTTTACACGGCTCGATTAACGATCTCCTTGCTCACCTGACTCGCAGTAATTCAAATTCGAAGGAGGTCGAAGGCCCGCGCCGCGTACATGTGGCTCGCGCGTTGCGTGCCGGCTCGCGAACCCCGAAAGTATTAATTTCTCCGTTTTCTTTTTTTCCTCCTGCGTCCCAGCTCTCGCCGACGCTCGATTTCATCCGTCCGCTCGTCTCGCCACCTCCGGACTAAAGCGTGAAAACGAGCATCCTTGAGACATCCGTTCTAAGCCCATCTTCAGGATCTGCTTTCGTATTGGTTGTTTCATGCTGTTGAAGGTCCTACAGAGTCTTACAGAGTCTTACAGACTGTCAGCTGGTTAGACTAGCTGTTTAGAAGGCTCCTTTGGGACTGATAAATTTTATTTATTTGTTTTTTTTATTTAATGAAGAGACTGGCAAAATGCTCAATATACACGAGAAAAAGAGATGAGTGAATACGTCAGGTGACAGTCGTAGGAGTAAGGAAAAAAGAGAGACATGGTTTAGTATGTATTTGAACATGGTGTAATCGGGGAATAAAACGAAAATATAGTTAAGTGAGAAATGTGAGATACAAGTTGTGGGTGATATGTTTAGAATTGTGAAGGGAACCAGAGAATTCTGGTTATAAAGTCTTGAAGTTTCAAGTTGTATCTAGAAAGATCGATATGGAAAACAGGACGGTTGCTTAGACGGCGAGGACATATATTAAATTTCATCAATTGTAGGAACGGTATTTAAATTCTTAAAGATTAAAAAATTCCAAATGTTAAACTTTTCAAATACTCAAACTTCCAAATACTAAAAGACTTAAATATTCAAATTTTCAAATATTTGCAATTTTTATTATTCAGAGACTCAAACATTCAATTCTTTCAAATTTTGTACACTTCGACATCCATTTTATACAAAAATCGTTCCCTTTTAGAATGACACTTACCCTTGAGAATTAATATACAATGCATTTTTCATTACTTATCATACAGGACAACGAAGTTCACGTTACGTTCACGTTACGTTCACAATACTCAATCGCCCTTATCAGTTCCCACGATAGAACCAGACCGATTTGGTAAAAGAGCACAGTTAGCGGTCGCGGATGGTACGGTGGACAAGCGGTTAATTAATTAACGCAGGGATTCACGGACCATGAGACGTTGAATCCCAAACCGGGATACGTCGATCAACGATCGATTCATCGATCGATAAGCGAACGTCGCAGACGGCGCGGAAAGCGCTGAGTTGTGATTACATTGTTTGGAGCTGAATAGAGCCGTCTGTATGGTGCACGGACCCATTGTGGTTACCCTGGAGAACCTGCAGCACTCTTCCTCCCCTCTGTCGCCCCGTTGCCCCTCGTCCCGTTAGTTTCTCGCTGTTGGTTTATACTTTATATAAATACAAGACCAGTAACCTGGTGGTTCCGTGCGGATGGTTACCGGTTCCACGTACCGGAAGACAGACCCTTTCGACGTCGAAGCCTCTTTTCTACGGTATTCCCGATTAAAAATGATGTCATTGAATTACGACGCGTACGCGACTTTACTGCCTATATAAAGCTCGGGGTCTTTTTACGATTACACACATGGCAAATAAACATTCAACGAAGGAGGCGAGCGAGATCGAGCGAGAAGAGGGACGCTCGACGCTGAACGGAATACAGTTTAATACATCATAAACAAACCGTTCACGTTGGTCTTGTTTCTATCATCAACTTACAACGTGTCTAATTAAGCGTCTAATTAACCGTTGCGCTTCTATGCGGGACCGCGCGAGTCGTTATCCCCGAGCAAAGATAACGTTCCGCGGGCAATCGATCAGCGCGCTCGTATCTTCTCGCATATTGCGAGCTCGAGCGAAGCACTTCCATCCCGCTGTAAATTCCCCTCACGATTATCGACCGCGCGGAATCGTTCTTCCACCGTTCGCCTCGGGCGTCTCTTCGTTTTGTCACCCAATCGTTCCGCGATCTCGTTCGACGACGTTCCTTCTGGATCGGCGAGATCCAGGATGCGATGAGAACGCGCGGCGCAATTAAAATTCGTGGTGCGAGACCGGTGAAAAACAGAGCGGTCAGCGCTATCGACGTCGACATCGGCCCGAGGGCGACTTCGTTAATTAACGATGCAAATGCAATTCTCGTTGGGTTGGGGGGGAGGAGAGGGATTCGCGGGACGAAGGACAGAGGCCGGTGCGGCACGCCGCGCGAGGACGCCTACACCTAGAAGCGCAAAAACGCCACTCGTATCTGCTGAATCGCGCCCCGCAGGTGTAGCCTTCCTTCCGGCCAATCGCCGCGCGGTTGAGTCGTCGCCGCGGCAGCCCACGTAATTTTATCTCGAGCACCGCTAAAACGGAGTTAATTAGGGGGCCAGATAAATAATTATCGATAGGGCTTCCGGCTTGCGCACGCACGACATCCGGGGGTGGTGCCAGCTGCTGGCCATGTTCCAAAGGGAGAACAGTTATCTCTGTTTGAGTGAATCTTAAGGTGCAGCTCCAGTGAGGCAACAATGAGCAACATTTCATCGTTTCCTGTTGCTACATTTTCCAAAAGGTTTGAAATTAACTGTAACTTATGGAAGGTTTTTGTCTGCACTGGAGTAGTAGAATTGAAAGAGCATTTGGATTTTGTAGTCTATATTTGTTGAGTACAAGGTGTCCATACTCTGAACAGAAACATTGTTATCTCTTTTTCAGTGAATCATAAGGTGCAACTTTACTGAGGCAATAACGAGCAACATTTGGTCGCTACTTTTGTAAAAAATAAGAAAAATGTAAGACACTTTTGAAAAATAGATTCTAGACATAAAGATAATGAAATGTTCAAATGCATATTTTCTTAATTACATGCTATAAGTAGCAAGGGGTAACAAAATATTCCTCGTTGTCGCCTCCATGTAAACATGGTTTTAGGTTTCGTAGAAGGCATAGTTTTGTCTCTAGATCTAAGTTCGTTATACCTATGTGGAGTTTGATAAAAGTTTTCTCAACGAGGGTTCGCAGGAAAACATTTCACCAGACTGCTATTACATCTGATCGTCCACAAAATTCTCATCTACATTACTTTCGATGAGCGCGACCCTTTCTCAATAAGTCAGGGTATCTTCATCATAATTTTCTTAAGCGTCATAGTTCCAAGTTCGACTAGAAAATTCCCAAATGAAGGATCTAAAATTGATTGGTTGATTTTCTGCAAAATCTATAAACAGCGACGATTCCGTTCCGGTTTATTAGGTTACAAGTCGTTAACGCGCGAGCAAGATGTCATTACTTCGGCAACGTGACGATTATCGATAACGTCGCGTGTTTCATCGTCGCTTCTTCGTGGCTGATTTGTCGAATCGTAGTTTTCTATCAAAGGATTCACGAGCCGCAGGCACTCGATTAGATGATATCGACGCAGGATTTATGGCGAATTAGTAAGGTGTAAAGATACGATCGGACGTTTATGAAAGTTCCCGATCGGTGAAGGGAAACCTTGCGTTCCGTTTTCTATCAAAATGCAAACGACATGCATAAACGTTTCTCTATCCCCGTGAAGTCGTACTTGCCGCGACGTTTGATTGGCTTAGTATAAAAGTGTCTGACCAATTGGATAAAAGGAAGAGGGAGCAGATAGTCCAATCAGGAGCTGATTCGAGGTTTGGAAGACTTCGTTTTAAAAGTTTCCACAGTCTGTTTAGCTACCATAGCACTGTGCAATTAGTTCTACCTATTTACTACTTTTTGAAGTATGTTCTATTCATTTCTATTTCCGCTTGTTCAGCTTCAAGTTCAGCTTGAATTCTAAAATTAACTTTTCCTTTTAAAAAATCTCAGTCTTAACAATTTGAATATAAAAAAATTCGATTAAGGACAGTTCTTTCAGCTATACGCTAAGATACTTAACTATACAGAATATTCTATTCGGCAACAGGTGTCAGGAATTTTAAGGGACGATTCTATATGTTAAGATAAGACAAAAATGAAAATAGATGAAATTATGTTTTAGGCTTTATTTTCGAGACATTAGTTGTTGAGGGAAGGTCCAAGACACGAATGAAATGTGTCTGACTCAAGACTTATTCTACTGATTTCGCTACGTCTTACTAGTGTACTTCAGCAGTAGAATAAGTCCCAATAAATTTAAAAAATAATTGTCACATTGACCTAACATGAGTGATCTCAGAAGCAACCTAAGGACTATTATTAGTAAATGCACTATTAGCCCTTACAGGATCGCAGGAATCGTGCACCAATCTAAACTCATAAAACTGGCGAAGTATCTGGTAATAACGTGCGAACGCGCTATCCATCAGCCAGTGCAAAACAGTTAAGCGGTTGTGCACAACTGTGCGCCAAATAACGCTGTAATGAACATCAATGCGACGAAATGTCGGTGAAAAAAACTTTAGAACACGCACTGAATCTTCTTCCACCCTTTGCCGCAGCCACGTGGAATTTGATGTCGAACCTGCGCAGGAATTCTTTCGCGAAGGAGTCGAGAATGAAGTTGAAGTTGAGACCTCCTTGGTACTTCAGAACTTCTTGGACAGGGAAACGAAATTCTTGGTCCTAATGGAGGCAGTTGTCCTAATTGCTATATTATTATAACCACTTCTCCACTTTCACTTTGAGACTCATTGTCCCTGAGAACTTTTCAAATTGTATCAAATTTTTGAGGACAGATCAAATTCTGTGCAAATTCTAAGCTCAGTCAGTAGGCTGCATTTGCAATATTATATCATATTTCGTTCATTACTGTCGTTTTGATTAGCGGTTCCTCGAAACGGTGGTCTGATAAGAATCTTCACATAACACTGATACGACCTGAACTAATTTTCCATGCGGAAGTGTCGCACTCGTTAGTCGTCGTCCACTTGCGAAACAAAGTGAAAAGGGCCGAGCGTAATCGTGCCAACATCTGGAACACAATTAAGCTCGGTCACCTTTAGAGGTGGCGGCGCTAGAGAGATTCCGTGCTAGTTACCGGCGCTACGAGAAAGCAAACTACCGCGAGGTGCCTATGGAGGAGTAATCGGATGCTGAGATCGCCACCTGCTGATTTCGTATCATCGGCTTAGCCTAATTCAAGCACCCGGTAGTTTACCGTCGGGATTATCAAACGCCAGGATCGCTCGAATTAAAGTTTCTCGTATGTGGTCCCAGTCTATTAGCTACGAAGGTGGTAACTAATTAAATTCCTGGACCCACGTTGAATTAGGTATATTCACACGTACTGAGAGACCTCTTTACCTCGCTTTTATTGTTAGCACAAGTCCATATAACGAAGGACACGAACAATAGACATTTTTGTGCTTGGATTGCGAAATTTTTCTATTTTAAAATGAAGACCGCAGGAGAAGAACTTGATTCATACCTAATCTTATAACAAAATTTTATAACAAAATTAGGTACAAATTTTCATATTTACAGAAGTAACAATTACTGATATATGTTTGTAGCTTTATTCAGTATTAACTTAGAAGAAGTAACATTTGTGAAGAATATGATCTGTATGTATAAGGGATATCCAATTATACCAGCCATTTATCTGCTCTGATAATTCCAGTCTCAGGAAAAATGTTTTCCAGTAAATTCTCCACTATTTGAAACACTGTTGCTGTGTTGCCTATTCTAGCTCGATTCTCAGCTAGAAACGCCCAGCATTCCGCAACTCCTGCTGGTCAAATGAAGTTCCTAGTTCCTTCACCGTATCTTCCGCCAAGAGCAATTCATTCCAATACTGGCGAGCTTGCATGTACCGTATGGCCTAACGCCTAACCCAGCCTAACCCCGGTTGCGTACAACATAAATCTACCTTAATGATATCGCACGTAATGCCAGGGTGACGCTATCTCTCAGGTTAGTACACGTGAGAACACGGCTGACACCTCGATCCTCCGTCTCGTTCCACGACCGTAAGAGCAATCGTGCGCGAAAGATCGTATCGTCGAGATTTTCTGCCGACCTCTTCCTGCCTCAACTCTCTCTCTCTCTGTTCTCGTCGTTTAGGAGGATTCACGTCGCGATGACTCGTCGTCGTCCCCGTGAGACCTCGTTCCACTGGGCCACGAAACTTCCAGCTTCGCTCCTTACTGTTCCCTGCTCCTCCACGTTCATACAGCCAGAAACAATTTCGGCCGCGATTCGTCTTCAGATAGGTCGAGCCGCCTCGTCGTTCGCGTTTCTCTCGCTCAAGTGAACTTTTTTGCTTTGCTCTCTTCACACTCTCGGGTTGATCCACTGGTACCTTTGCTCGTACTTTCTCTGGATTTTTACACTCTACCCTTGACATTCGGGTAAATGCCTGGGAAGTCATTTTGGAGCGGGTTGAAATGGAGCTGAGTGGTCGTAGAAATGACACACAGATGTTATCTTGTGTCGTTTGCCATGCGCTTTCTTAATGTTAATGAATATTTATTCAAGATCGCTAAGTGTTCAGGTACTTATGCATGAGTGGGGTCCATAATTCCAATGTTTCAACTTGAAGAATGATTTCGCCGAGCTCCAACTTAATTTTGCTATCTGGGCGGTGGAAAGGTTTAATTAACCGAGCAATCAAGTAACGAATGCAAACCCCGCGGAGCTTTCGGCAGGGCACACGCGAAAATTGCATACTCGTGGCAGGTGTATCGTGGTGGGACGCCTAAAAACTCCCTGGCGTGAGCTGGCCTTTCGAGGGCCGGCCTTCCCGCGAACTAATTGTGAGCTCAGAGAGGAGAGGGACGCCGAAGACAGAGGGACACGAAACGATAACGGGGCTTTCAGCGTGGAACTCGTAAATTTGTCAGTGGCGTGTTGTAACGCGGATTTTTAGTCCGCCTCCCTCCTGCAAATTATCCCCCTTTCAATTTGTCCGCTTCCTCTTATCAGCGCGAGCTCTCGCTGGCTCGCGAGCGCTCGTTAAATAGTAAATAAGGCGTAACTCTTGAGCGGGAAGAAAAGGTCCTCCCTCTCCTCCGTTATCTTATCGCCACTGCTCGACCCCTGACTTATGTGCTGAAGAATTGCAGCGCGAGTCTTGCAGCTTGTTTCACTGAGGGTGGAGAACTATCTTCTTCTATCGAACGAATCATAATTGCTATGGGAAAACCCAAGTTACTTTCTCATATTAAATGGAATATTTTAAATGGAGTATTTTACAATTTTAAGTACACTTGAGTTTTAACACTTTACGATTAATAATTTTGAGTTCCAAGTGTTTTACTCGACTTCCTAAGTGTTCATTTCAAGGTCCTATTTCTGATTTTCGCTTTCATAAAATTGGTGGTGAGTTATCGAATAAACCCAGTCACGAGTATCGTGGCAGCACCTGTTAGTAGAAAGTTAAGCGTGGGTGGATGCACAGGTGATCGTAATTCCCAAGGTTGTAATCATGGGACACCGCGTTATCGAAGTGTCAGAAGTTCTGAGCAGCTCATTAACGAGTAGAATGCGCCTCTTGGCCCCCTGTCGCCGCGTTTCCCCTGTCCTTACGAAATAATAAGCCATGTTATGAAGAGCACACGGCGAGAGAACGGTCATAATGCACGGTCGCTTACTCGTTATCGCAGACAATGGCTTGCATGCTGGGCCCCGAAACTACCGGTCAGCAGAGCTGAATTAAAGCCTCTACGTTGCTCGATGCGTGTCTCCTTCGTTATGCGTTGCCTCCGGCCACGAAATAGAAATAAAGGCAACAGACATGCGAGAAAACGAGCTGCTACTCGCGCTTTTGTTGCGGACCACTGTCCTTTTGATACTCACTCTCGCTGATATTCATCTTGTCTGCAATGTTTGCTGAGGAGGCACATTGACACTGTTGCACAATGGTTGTTGATTAAGAGAAAGTGGTGGTACAGTTCTTAAATTGGTGTTTAATGGATTTTTAGTGATTAGGTATTTAGGGATCATATTCGTAATTTGTTCTTAAATACATGTATTTGGGAAAATTTTGATACTTAACATTTAGCAAGATGAGGTTTCTTAGGGAAATGAATATTATTTCTTTAATACGAGTGACTTTAACTCTTAGTGATTGAGGACCAGAATATTCTCTACATATTTATTTTATTTCTAATATTTCCGATCGCTAAGGGTTGAACTTTCAAATCTCCACAGTTTTAAATATACAAATTGTTAATTTTCAAATCTTTGAAATCTGTTTTATATACCTATTTATTCCTATTTCTGGTTTTTAACTCCTGAAATGCAGTAGGTATTTAAACCGTTAATGATTCTACTGTGGTTTGAATAATAAATTAAGTATGCAACAAAGTTCACAGATTTCAGAAAATGTAATTTCAACTAAATTTTACACAAATTTCCATATACTACCATGACTCAACTCTCCCTAGTTACGTGCACATGCACTACAGTATGTAAGTATTTGGACACTTTCACATTATTAGAAATGAATGCAATACCTACACTTTCTTATTTATACTAACTGATGTTAAATGTTATTTCCATCGCCATTTGTAAACCGTCTGAGATGAGATTTGTAGCTAAAACTATGCTATAGAATTTTACGCGGTGTATTTTACATATTTCAATAACGTGAAAGTGTCCAAGTACTTATGCACGGTAGTGTACATCAATACTCAAAGTAACGATCATCCATTCGCTTGCAAAACTCAATCAAAGTACAACTTCACTATACAACCATTTCAAGTTTGTCCCCTCAGCACATCCACTCGAACGAAAAAGAGCCTCGACCTCATCACGGAGAACAAATCGCCGTAGATCGAGATAGTCCCCGAAGAACCTCTGCTTTTCATTAGGCAGCCGAGGACGGACCTCCGAAGAAGTTCGGAAACGGTTCTCGCTTGGAGAAAACTCTTTTAATGCCAGTTGCTCACCGTTAGAATCGCATTAATATCAGTTGATGAATTCCCCCCGGTAGTGTCACGGAGACCTCCGAGAGAGTCCTGCCAGAGAATAGGGAGCAGTTAGATCGCGTTATTGTGACGCAGACGCAGGACCCTGCGGGACGTCCGAGCGGTACCGGGAATCGGCAGGCTCTCTCTCAGTGGGGACCGGTAAATACCACTAATCACTTCTCGATCCTTTCTAACCCACCTTGACCCCGCTGCTGGAAGAGTTATGGCCGTTGGTTTTATTCGGGCTACCTCAGACCCTGACCCCCGTTCGCGCCTGGAACCCTGCGCGCTCGTCGACGGCCGTGAAAAGTTGCACCTGAAAAATCGACGATCGTAGAAACCGTCGATGAGGAAATATGTCTGCTCGCCAAGTGAATCGTTCTCTCCGCGGTACTCGCCAGAGGTGGCGAGCACGCGTGTCCATGATCGCGATTCTTCGGCTATCTGGGAGCCTGCGAACGTGGTCGAGCTTTAGGACGTGGAAACAGTTAACTGCCCCGACTATGTTTCCTTATGGAACGATAATATATTCAAGCCGGAATGAGTTTGTCAATAATTTATGGATTTGATATAAATCTTTGATGGCGTGTTCTATGAATACTGGATTCTTAAGTGTTACAAGCTATCTTATTTGGAAGGTTGAGTGTAATGAACGAAGGAAATATAAATCAGGGAACTCATATGACGTTGGTATCAATCTCGCATTCAGGGCGGGGCAGAGCATTAGAAATCGATTTCCTCAGGTTAGGTAGCAATCAAATATTCAGGGCTCTCTTTTTCATCAAATAACTGAAAATCAATGTTGTTGCGTATTAGCTTGTCAAGTATATTATAAAAAAAGGTACATCACAGTATACAATGGTACATATTATAGTATGTATGTAGACAGAAAAGTACATGATTTGAGATGACGGACAAAACACCGGTCCCTGTGCAGCGTATCATCGGTACCCTTCGTCGAGTATCGTGGAGAATGCCGATCGTCGCTGACAACGTGCTGAGAGATTGTCGCCACTAACGATGCGCGCGGATGAAGCGTATACCGCTTCGGCTGGGCGCATTAATCTTGATCACGAATCGCCTCTCGTTCCTTCCCTGCATCTCGATCGCTGTTGTCCAATGATCGACTGCGGCTCAGGCTGGGATCTCGGCTGTTGCTGTGCCTGCTACGATGCTCCGCGTCGCTGTCGTTGTCGCATACGCACATGTCCTCATCCGGGACGGCTGGCTCTATCGAGTCGTCCTCCAGGATCTGCGCGTCCCTGGCCTTTTTCGCCCTGCACCTGCAGTTGGTGCAGCCCATGCGCCTCATCTTCGCGCCTCGCCTCCTGTATCGTCGTCGCGATCGTCGTCTGCGACTTCGCCTACGCCTCCTTCCGCGCGAACGCTTTCGTCGTCTTCGTCGGCTGCTCCTTCTTCGCCTTCGACTTCTCTCAACTGGCTCCAGGTTTGACACGAGCTGCTGCATGTCCACGTCCGTGTTCAGAAAGTAGTGGCCGTTGTTCTTCTTCAGGATACCGTAGTCCAGGCCTCGTTTTAAGGCTGCTTGCATCTGGGGAAGAAGGAACTTTGATGATACTTTTTATTTGAAGGTAGGAAGAGAACATTGAGGTGACAGGTTCTTTTAAAATATATTTGAATATTCAGATCTTATATCTTCTTTCGCAATTCAACGTTTGAAGTTGAAAATTGTCAAATTTTGTCAGATGAACGCATGGTTTTCGACTATATGATTCTTCTGTCTAGGGTAAACTCAGAATAGAAATCGTTTTGGAATAGATAGATAGTCGGTATTATTAATCGTGTACCATTAAAGAGACGTATTGGCATATTCGACTGAACAAGTTCTATGAACAAGCAAATACTCATTGAATATTCAAATTTTTTAATTTCTTAAATTTTCGAAATCTTGTTTCGTGTAGAGTCTATTTTGAATCTACTAGAATTTTGATTAGGTTACACGTTTCTATTTTCTCAACACTTTTTCAGTCTAACATGTCTTAAACTGAGAAGCTCCTCTGTGAAATCTCAGAATTCAATCCAAATACCTGTCTCTGTATGATCGATTCTGGTGCGCTATACTGGGACGTGATGTAATTCATAATTTCCTTGGACGTGGAACCATGGGCCTCTCGCAGATTTCTGATGGCGTGGACCACCCGCGCGGACATCTTCGGCACTTGCTTTCCCATCCTGCTGTTATTTCTTCCGTTTTGGTCGAAGTATGCCCGAGTCCGTCAACAGATTCGAAGACCTCCAGGCCATCCACAGTTAAGATTTCTCTCCCGCAGTTCAACTTCTTTCAGGGACTGCGTATTTAATCCTCACGCGTAATTTTGAAGGAGCCTTCGACTTTGAAACAAGGCTACCACAAGAAAATTTGATAAAAGTTTGCCAAAATCATCCTGATACGAAGCGACCGCGAAACGATCTGCATCGGGATATCGATTGAATCAGAATAATTGACAGTTTTGTTTATCCTGGTTTCGCGTCTCGTTTTTGTCCTCCATAGCCACTTGATTCCATTCGAAAGTCCTGTATGACAGCATGTTTATGTGTGCGTAGAGAAATCGTCGCTAGTCTCGCATCACACGTAAAACGTCAACGATACCGATATCACTTTTCGCGTATTTTACAGTTGGTCGCAATCGAGGATTATTTCGTCGCATACGGTTGCTTGTCAACGATTCGAGAAGTAAGATCGGCGGAAAGTCGACGGGGATTTTCGAAAGAACGCAGCTGTTAGACCGAATTACATGGTTGAAATAATGAGAAAGAAGGGACATAATCGTAAAGATAAAAACGATGGATCGAGACGAGTGTATTACGCCGCTGACGACGTTAAGTATCCAAGCTACTCGATGTCGCTTGGTAATTCCTCTTCTGATATTCCATGTCACTTGATGCGCACCTTTTTCTATTATTTTCTCAGCGTATCCGCTCCACTGGCAGGATAATACTTAATTGCGGTATTCTGGTAGAAGTAACCCGTCGATTAATTAAAGTGTTTGTCAAGATTTATATTATGTCGCAAATGCGTCTATCGGAAATGGTAATAATCTGATAATCTCAGACGTTCTATCCAGAAAGTGTCGTTACCAGGTGCATGACTAAATGGCTTTTGCACGTGAGCTAGTTTATCCCAAGAGAGAAGTAGCTTTTGATGCTTCGATGCATTTCTACCTTTATGCGCCTTTTAAGGAAGTATGCAAGTTCTGGTTATTACTAGACACGAATCATTTGAAACTTTATGAGCGAAAATACTTACATATGTAGATATAAAATTCTGATACTTTTTACTTCATAAGTATAGTTAATAAAAAACTATGTAAAGCAGCGATATTTAAGACTTCTGGCTACCTATAAGCTGCGTTGCATAAGAATCTGATCCAAACATTAAAGAAACTTGCCAAGCAGTAACATTATATTGGTCAATAATATTTTCTACATATATATGTCTCAAGTTGTATTCATTGTACAGAAATCATTGAATAAAGGTAAATTTGTTTCGGTGAGTCGGTCACTCAGTTGGCGATTAAAGGGATCTTCGCCCTGAAAAATTCGATTAATAGCATGTCTTCAAAGATGGTCGCAAGCAGAACGATCGTTAAGACTACCCGCGGTACAAAACTTGTTAAATTCGGCAGTACGGACGGTAACGAAGGCACGTAGCAGCCAGCCGGCTCGGTGCCACGCGAAATTTACCGATTAATTTTTTCCCCCCGGGTGCTCATTAGCCGCCCTTAATGGTGTCGGCGGCGTTAAAAAAGCCGCGATTCCATGTCGCTGGTGGAACGCGTGTATCCACGAGACGAGACATCTTGCCACCTCGTCCGGTAATTGGATAGTCGGGGATGCCGCGGTTTACAAGAATAACGCGGCAATTTAGCCGGCCACTTAGCCTTCTACCTGACCAGAACCGATTCCCCCGATTCGTTAATCAGCACCAGGTGTCGCGGTCTGCTCCGCCTGAATGTACACCTGCATGTGGATGCTTGCGTCTATACGCCAATGATTATTTATCAATGTCGCGTTTAGACAGGGAAACGGCCCGCCTCACGACTCCACGTACCGTTTAAGACCTTTTATTGTCGTCACGCGGCGCACGCCTCTCTTCTGTCCCTCTCTTCCGATTTATTGTGGGGTTCACCGTTGACTCGGTTCCGTATGGAATTTCATTACTCAGTTGGCTATTACCTACATAGATGCTCAGGGAAGCTGAGAGAACGATGCTGGGTGACCTATTCTTTAACTCATTATATTGTTGGGAGAACTGTGTACTGTTGAGAGCTTGGGAGATGTCGACAGGACGACACAAGCATAAGAGGGATGCTTAACTCGCTGTAATTACATAGTAGATATATAGGAACAGGTGTGACCAATTCGATCCAGTAAGGAAAATGATATCTTCTTTCGTAGTGCGTTGACAGTACACTTCCTCGGCCTACTGCTGCTCTAAATATTGTCAATATTATCTTCCTGCAGTGTCTGCTTAAAATAGCGAATACTTTAAAGCATGTGCAATTTCTTTAACCCTTTGCACTCTCAAATTTGTTACAGATTCTCTTTTCAAGAATTCCCTGTTATTTTAACCCTTTGCGTTCCCTAGTTTCTCAGAAACTTTTTTCAATAACTTCCCATTATTATAAGTCAATTTAGAAATGTCGAGTGTGACTAATAGGGCTATTTGTAAGAAAACTGATGTCGAATCATACTCGACATAGGAGTGCAGGGGTTAATATTCCAATTTTAAAGGCAGTTTCTACATCTAATGATCGATTTCCAAAAATGTCCTCAATAGCTATTACATAAAACTCTTAAGTGGACACATTTCTTTACATTTGTTAATTTCCTTACCGACAGGCCTTATCAAACCTCCTACATCTAGCATATCATATCTCACTGACGCAGCCTGAGTCATAGCCAAAGCAGCATCGAGTGTACAATTAATCCAGCCGATACGCATGGCTTGCAAACGCATATTCTCTTCCCCGTGTTCGTTTCATTAAACGCTCGAAACGGTAATTCACGCAGTCAGATTATTTACGGTCGACGCGGAAGAGAAATTTACATCGCCTAGGATCGCAACGATAGATCATCCGAACGAGGCTCTCTCGGACGCTCCTATTTCGACGAATAGAACCGCGGCCTTTATTGATATCTCCAGGCGGGCTTGCGTACAGCCAGGCACGGCGCAGCTACGTTCCGTGGCCGATAAAACCGCCATCGGGGGTATTATTCGAGGCAATGTCGCGAGATATTGCTTCATCGAGGCCCCGTGTACCTCGGCAAAAACTCGACCTTCTCCGCTCGCTCGTGACTTCTGTGGCGTCACGGTGCATGTCCGCGGCAGATCGAGGCCTTTTGTTTCTTCAGGGTCGCCAGTTTCCAGGAGACGAACGTGCACCGCGCGGTGACAGCGACCTAACAAATGTCGCGCGTCAGGATAATTACCGAGCGGAATTCGCCTCTCCCACGGGAGCCGCGACACAGAAAACGGAGGCGAGACAGAGGCAGCGGCGGCTCGGTGCGAGCGGTCCTGATGCACCAACAACCGCAGAGAATTCCTCTGTTCGACGCGACCCTCCGTGTGGGGGGACAGCCATCACCCTTCGCTGCAGGATGTCCAACTGGACGGACACTGGTCAACCGACCGTGACGATTGCCCACTAAGGCATTTTTACACCTACGCGTGGTTCTCCTCGCGATTCCCACTATGGTGGCTCTGATCCCTGTGCCACTGCAGTCGACGGTACCTGTCTCGACGATTTTTCGTGTTTCCCAGAGCATCCAGGCGGTAGGCTTTTTGGGGATGACTGGGCACGTTGAATTGAATAGTTTGAAGAGGTTTCTGGAAGAGATTGATCGTCGAATGCAGATAGTGACGTATACAATTGAAATGGTGAAGAAGTAGGTACAGTCAGACTAGGAATATAGCGTGGTAAATTGAGGCTTCGAGTAGAAGTGCAAGATAATAAGTATAAACAGATAATAGTAACAAATCGTGGTACTGCAAGAAGCCTCATCTTCCAATATTTCTGTTACTTCATTTATCTAGTATCCCTAAGGTATTTATTTTACTCTTTGATTATTTTACAATCATACTATATTTCTAGTCCAACTATATTCGAAATCTACAGTGTCCTTAACATACTTAGGAAGAGAGCTTTCTGCATATAACAGTCTGCTTCCAAAACTTAGAAGTCTGAAGACTGAGAGAATCAAGAACGTTAGAAGCATTGAGTACAAAAGTAGACTAAGCCTCATCTTTTCCGAAATTGAATTAGCATCATTAATTCATTACAAAGAAACTCTATATTTTAGATTATTTATTTCTCCAAATAGTAAAATTAGTTCGCTGTAGCTTTAAATGCCTCAATTCATGATTGGAAGACTTAAAAATTAAAATGTTTGAGGATTCGCAAATTTGCAAAGTTATTCTTCGAGAACTTGTCATTCTAATAGCAGAGATCGAAGGTACTATCCGATATCCAGAGAGCCCCATTCGTTATTCTCAGGATGGCGATCGATCAAACAACATCGTGTACCGTTTCGTGGTGAGGGTTGAGCCACGGGCCTAGGCTCTGTCGAAGCGGGATACATAGTGGGTCTAGAGGCGACACGCGAGAGACGGCTGGCAGGTCGATCGACCAATCAAGTGCACGGTACCTGTACGGCGCGATGATTGCAATTGGCTGATTAACGACCTTCTAGGCGTCGCGAGTACCTCCGCCACCGGGTTCAGACGCAATAACTCGAGCGAACACGCCGTTTTGCATACTCGATTGCACGGGAGGCGAAACGTGTCGCCGGTTGCCGCGCCGTTCTCCATTATCGCCGCGTTTTTGCCCCGATCCCCGATCTCGCCATTTTGGATACATTATCGCGGATCGTTAGGCGCTCGATGGCTCGATGGAAATTATCGATCGGCGCTTATAAATATTCGCGGCACAATTAATAATTAATATTCCGCGAATGAGTCGAGATAAATCGAGGCGTTTTACATTCATTAGTCGGCGGGGAACGGCACGAGAAGGCAGCGCCGATGGAAATTATTCCTGCGGCCTGGTAACGCGAAGAATTGATTGCTGTTGATTTGCAAGGCTGCCGCGGCTCCGGTTTTTCTCTTGGCCACTCGCACGATCGTTTTCACCTTGTAGAATTCTTCCAGCGAATCGAAGCTGGCTGTTTTTCCTGATACGCGCGCCCTGCCGCTCGCACGTGCACCTGCCCGTGACGAGGAAACGTGTCGTTCTCCTAATTGCATGGTAAACATAATTCGTGTTTTGTCGTATTAATTACGGCGAGTATGTGGACGATGGCGATGTGATTACAAAGCGTTTTCCAGAAATGGTTAATACTGTGAGATCTGGGAAATGCGCAACATACATGTACGTAGATGGAAAACAAGTTGAAATAGATTCCAGTTGGAGAACAGTACAAGTCTAAAATTAGCCATTTTACAATAATCTCAAAACTATACCTAGATACCAAAGTCAAAGTTAATTAAGGCATACAGAAAACAAGTGCACGTAATACACTTTAGCTCTGAGGTTCAGATACCTACAGGATGATCAATTTAATTAGAAATTCTCTAATGAATATTGGTAGCACTTACAATGCTAACAGCATTTATAACAAACGCTGCCGACACTCGGAGGGTTTCCAGTTAAACTGATCACCCTGTATGTACAATGTATAGAGCTACACGTAGTTCTTGACGATATAGAGTTCTCCAACTCATCAATTTAATTAAAGCCGTATTAATAAAAATACGTTGTTGGCATAGAAGATTCATAATCTAAAATATTTCCTGTCGATAGACTTATACCTATCCGCTTCTCTTCTATTTAGGTACCATCTCATTTCTTTATCCAAGATAAATACGTATTTATAATTTTCCAAATCTATCATCTTCACCTATAACTCACAATTTAGCATTAACCATCTCTCCGTCACGACTGTGCCTCAGACTCCCCATATCGAGCACGCTCTTTTCTCTCCACGGGAAACAGTTTCGGTGCGTTAAACCTGTTCCGCGGTTCCTCGAATCAGCCGTGTCCTTTGATCACGGGAGCCTTTGAGGCTGGAACGGTACACACGGTGGCCGGTGCTCACAGCCGGTGCATCCTGCACGCGAGCAAAGGGGACAGCTTGCGATTCGTCCCCTCTCGCTTCATCCGCCTCCTCTGGCCACCGTCTCGGGCTGACGGATTTTCGGTGCACGGGGTTCGCGGCAAAGGGTGAATTAATGCCGATGAGAGCGAGCGCAGTTAATAAACCGGACTTATTAAACGATTACATTAACGCAACCGTCGCCGGAGATTAATGCACTCCGCTCTGGAACGTCTCACTCGTTCGCGAGCGGCGAGTGTATATACGAAGAAAGGCAGAAGCCGACAAGAAATATGATCTACACGGTGTGGGCACCGTATCGCGGTAGCCTCGAGATAATTACGGCCACGACCGGCCGATAATTTTTCCGTATCGAAGGGCCGAGGTCCGAGTCGCGAAAGTGGCCTGATAAACGATCGCGTTTAATGCGCCTCCCCTTAATTGGAGGGAAATCCATTAGAAAGGCACCGAAGAGATAATTAGGGGAAGGACAGTATTTTCTAATAGCATGCAAAGTGTCGCCGTGCGACCTATTCATCCGACCCAGCCGAGTCTTGTATGGAGATTCTAATTACATTTGGACCGCGTTTCTTGCGAATACTGGATATGTTATTGCGTGCGCCACGTCAAGTTTCCATAAACGTGCGATTGATTCTAGAAAACTTCAGATATCTAGAGTCTCGACGGTAGAAGTCGCGAAGGAATAACTCTCGATTCGATCACAATTCAGTTACAAATTAACGTTAGTTGACCGTCGACCTCTACCTCTAAAACAAGAAGAAATTCTATGAGACTTTCGTCAGAACGATATTCCTTGTTAAAATAATTCAGATTCCTCGGTTGTAAACAAGCTCAGACGATTCATAGAATCATGCCCGCTGTCTTGAAATAATACGTAGCGTTGGATTCAAGTCTCCCTTAGGCGAGAAAACGATCACGATGAAGGAGCACGTCGAAATTCGCTTCTGCGGAAGCGAGGGAAGTGTCTGCGCAGCTTGCAGCGGGAAGGAAGCGCTGCGATGTCGAGAATTTAATAAGACGCGGGGAAAAGGAAAATCGCGAGTGGACAGACGAGGCGGAAGGGAATAAGAAGGCACGCTCTCCGCGGTCGGGAACATGCAAGCAGGTGGACGAGAAGAGGCGAGAACACGAAACTACTCGAGCGGCAGGCCCTGGTTTTCTTGGCCCACCCGCACCAACCACTCGTCTCGATGTCACGTGTTTATAAATAGTGCATCAACGTAATGCTCGGCGGCTGTAACCACGCCGAAAGATTTACGCGCATCGTGACCACTGTGCCCCGACTGGAGACGCGGCGAACGCGGAAAGGAATCCCGCGATATAATAACGAGGGTGTCTCATCTCGTACCTAGTTAGGCGTTACCGATTACCGTCCGAGATTTCGCGGCAGCCTTCGTTTTCTTTGATCTGACCGAGGCGCGTGATTGAGCGTCGCGCCGTTCCTCTTTCACGTCTTTAAACGAATCAGAGTTCTGAATGATCGATCTCTCGCGTAGTACCTCTTCTATTTTTTCGTAAGTGTCTTTTCACTCGTTTGTCTGTAATTTTTTTATGAATTATTTGAAGCTTCACTTTCCCGATTTTTATAATATGTATTTATAGCAGAACGACTTGTTACATTTGACGACTTGTTACGACTGTTACATTTCTAAAAAGGTTCGAGTTAAGGCCTTGAATTATATGTACAATAATTAGATATATTTATGGATAGAAAAAGGGCGTTGTAAGAATTTTTCACATAAAAATAAGGGTTCAAGAAGACAAATTGAAAATTTTAAATGCCAGTATTTCGAAAACGGAAACATGTGACTTAGGTCGTTTTGTCTTGTAACTATAGATGTAACAGAGAGGAAAGCATTGTTATTGGTCTAATTTTTTACTTACTCTTCCCCCGTCTCCACAGTTTTTTAAGTTCTTGACATCTTGGAGCCACCTGAGTTCAAGAATAATAAAAAGCCTATGGCTATTTCAGTTTCATACGACTCTACACAAATTTTGTGATAATTCAAGAATCTTTTGATTAAGAAAGCTGACTTCAGTTATGACAAGTCGTTTGAAGATGCCTCTACTGTCGGTGAAAACCAACTATGTAATTACTTTGTATAGTAGCTATACATCTCTGCTTAAAAATATCAAAATCTCGACCAGAGATTATCTAACTATTTTAATATAGAGCTCAGTCACTCTAAAACGAAACCATTCCATATTCAATAGATGACATTCATCACTACTAGAATTCTCTTTAAATTCAAACTACCCTCACAATTCTATAACCAAGTAGATAAATTCTATACTTTCTGTTTTTACCGAGTGTTAAAGGTTCTACCAAAAGTGAAACATTCTTTAGTAAAATAGAGGGACTTAGTAAATTGTATTTTCGCTATATTTCATCTGAACGAAATGTTACAAGGGTTGACAGGTCCCTGCTCCGAATTTCACACACATTCTTCACCTCTCAACGCGAGCGAAGATCAAGCCGCGTCATCTTCCATGAAGCCGGACTTTTGAGCCGCGCTAGGCGATATTACTCGCGCGACATCCGAGGCGGGATAATTCAGGCCACGCGTCTCGCGGGCGGACAAGTGAAATGCGTTTCGGAAATCGCGGCTTACGGGCCGAGACGGACGCACTTACACGCGTGACAATGAATAATTCTGTCACGTGTCACAATTACGCGTCGACCGTCCTACGAAAACAATCCATTTTTCATCCTAATCCGCAGTCATAATTCCGAGAAACGTGACAGGGGTATCGCTTTATGCGAGAGTCCCTCGCGCGAATCGCGCGGATACCAACGGATGGTAGTATCGCGTTCGCCAGTCGAACGACAAAAGCGAGGGCCGCTAACAAATGACAGACGAAATTTTCCAAGTTTCTAGCGGTATACGCCGCTTTGTCAACGTACCGACATATATTTCACGGACCCTGACTTTCCCGGATGCGCGCTAGCTATTTCTGCGATCCACGACAGCCGTGTCTGATGCGCTCCCGCGCTACAGCTCGACCTCGCGTCGCCGTGCCATTCCGTAACGCGAGCAAAGCGCGCCACGGTTCCTCCTGAAATTCTTATCACGCGAGGGAAGGCTCGATCGTCTTTCGCGCTGCCTCCCATCTCCCGCGGAATTTATCGTCGCGGCCCGATCTTGGCTCGGTAATCGAATCAACGAATCTGGACGGTCGGCGAAATTAGTCAACCTAATGGAACATCAAGGCGTCTTGGCGGGAATGCGGCGTTGAGTTTCTGCTGATGTCGCGCGTGGAATCTGAATTACGGCTACTGACGGATCGAGACGCGGCCAGCGAAAAATAGCTTGACGATTTTTCGAGGGAAAGATGGAGAGGCGAAAATTGGGAACAGGGTTTAGATGAGCAGGGTTTCGATCGTGTCTATTTATTCGTGGCGGTTCTACTACCGCGACTCAGTATTCAAGCTAGAATTTCGCAATCCTTTTTAGCTTATGTCTCTCCTCCGAATATCGGCAATCTCTATGGTCCCCTCTCCCTTTTCTTTTTTCTTGTCCTCGTCTCTGTTTCCTTAACGTGGCCCAAAAAGTTCAGTATGGGGACCTCTTTTAGCGTCTAGAAGCCAATGTCGCTTCTTAGAGAAACTTTGACTCCAGTGTTCAGGACTCAGTTTCTCTCATACAAATTTCGCTTCCTCGTTTAACACCGCGCGTGTACGTCTTTTCGTTTCAGGTATTCGGTTCCTCTGGGGAAACACTTTAAATTTGATGTACTGCAGACGCAACAATCGGTCGCGGCAAATGGTCGCGTAGACGAAACAATCGAGGACAACGGGAGACGAAGGAGCTCATCCGTTTGAGAAATGTCCGCGCGAAATGGATACCGACGCACGAGAGATTCCGCCGACGGCGGAGATTATGTATGCGCGCATTTGTTAGCTTAATGGAATCCGCCGGGCGTATTACAATACGCTCGGAAATAATGGAACTCGCTTGTTGAAACGCGACCAGTACAAAGCGGTCCACGGCTTGCCCGACCATCAAATTGCACGCGCCACGGACGATCTGCTCGGAGATGCTGCATGGGAACGAATCCATTCTAGAATCTGTCGGGATACTCCCCTCTGGCTTCGGGGAGCTCGTCGACGCATCGTCACTTCCGGGTGCCTCCTACGAAAGAACACGACGACCAGATTAGAAGCTAGTGCGCCGCAGAGCTGGTCGTGCGTTTCTACGAATAAGGTAAGTGTTGTATTTTTATGTTGTTGAGACAATTATTTTAGTGTTTGTGTCTTGAAATAACACTTATAGGTTGAGGATCTTTATGCAAAACGTGCAGAATTCGTATTTGTAAGATAGAAAAATGTACAAAATAACAAACGTGAAATATCTACGTTTTATAGTATTTGAAGGATGAACAAATTTTTTATTAGTTTCTGTTTCTGTAATTATAAACAAAATAGAAATTCGTATAACTGTTCTTAGTTTATACATGTTATTAATAAGTAGATTGAAGAAGAATGTGGGTTCATTATGATGGAAAAGGTGGGATAATTATTTAATATTTTGTTAAGTGAATATTTGTTTCTGATGTATGAGTAGGGACTAGAAGGAATTGATTTTTCTTAGGCAATTTAAAGAATGAATTTATAATGTTGTCATGGAATGCATGTGGAGAAATTACGAGGGAAATTATTGAGAAATGTGGAAGAAGGGGTCAATGATACAATATTCATACACGTTTGATCCAAAGATTGTGTTAGGGTTACTGTTATGCTACGCCATTCATTACTTGTAACCAATAGCAAGTATGTATTCCTGACTACCTGCTACAATGTTTTTGTCTACCCTCAGTTTTGGGACGGAGGCTCATGCCCTTCCAAAGTCAAAAGTATTTTCGAGCTGTCAGTATCATTTTAGCCGTGGAAGTGAAAACGTCTATTTCGAGTGTACCAATAGAGGAGAGTTTTGTTTTCGAGCTGAATAAATCAATAATGTACAGTGCAAAGTGTTTTACTGAATGCTATTAAATCTGTATAATTCTTACTTTCTGTGAGAACGTTCTTTATTTAAACACTGGGGTTGAAACTTAGTGCTTTTAAGACTAGTGAAGGACCACTGTTTGAGTTTATTTAATTATCCTACACTGGAAAACAAGCTACAAATGTTACACTTCGAAGACGAGTTCTCAAATCACAGAATAGTCAATGTAAGTACTCTTTACATAACTTAAAAGATTTGTATATTTAGTATCGTTGAAAAATTCTCAGGTAGAATACTTTCTCATTATGAATTCCATTGCTTTATTGATACTTTATTCCTTTGTTTCTCGTTACTCTCGTCCTCAATACGATAAATAGAGGCCAATATGCATCACTTGATCCCACAGAAATACCTCTGATATTCCATAAGTTTATTATAGCTAGTTGCAGGTCTTATAATAAGGAAATACCTATCAACTTTCTACACAATATCTATTTCTTTGAAGCTACAGCTTCTCAGAGAGTACCCACACTATTTGCCAAACCCAAGAACGTGTCTATTAAGAAACAAGGCGCACCCAGAACATCAACGTCGAATCCTCGGTCAATTTCACGGGCGATCGATTAAGTGGAGCGCGTGATTTCGACGCGAAAGGTCCAATTGGCCACAATACGAGTTCGTGCTGGTCCTCCTCTCCCGAGTGTAAAGCGAACGCGCGACGATCTCCTTTTCCGTGGCCAGTAAATCAACCGATTCCGAGCATCACAGAGAAGAGTTTATAAATGTATCTCCCACGCCCTCCACTGTCTGGCCAGACTTCTCTCTTTGCACCGGCTCTTCTCGCTTTTGCCTACCGAAACTGGACCCCTCGCGCCGCGTGGCCTTTCTTCGCCGACACGCCGTTGTATTACGTGCGAACGTTTCAGAAGGGTAAATTAATTCGCTTCTTTCCCTCGACACGCGGCTGCTCCCGAGGTTCTTGCCTTCTTCATTCTTTCTCTTTCTCCGCGCGCATAGACGACGCAGACACGTCGGCGTCGACGTCTCGGGGTCGCCTGAAGGCTCCAAAAAATGCCTTTCGCCCAGAGGCAAGAATTACAGCGCGATAATGCGCCTCTGGGAATTCCCTGGCTGTGGAGGGAAACACTGTCATGGAGATTTATTGTTTTAATGCGACTCGCCCACTCGATTCGCGAAAATACCTGACAAGGATGTTGACGACGTCTGATGGATTTATCGTGTCGCGAGGGTGAACCTTCATGGTTCTTTTATTGTCTGATGGGGTCTGGTCAATTTGAAGGTCATGATCTAGATAGGTGTTTTTTACCGAATTTAATGAATATGGGTAATCTATAGTAAGACTGTTCGTGTTGGAAATGATATCTGTTAGGAAACTTTGATTTATTCTTTTTATAATTATTTCTTTTTATTATTGATAAATATTGTCAGTGTTCTGCATGATTATTAGTTGACACGGTGTCAACCTCATTTCATTTCAAAACGCTCATCTGGTTCATGAAAAAGAGACTAGACGACTTCCAAGGAGTCACGTAGTCACAATTGACACTTCGACTGACGTGTCAACCGTATAGGGTGACACCTGCATTTCACCGACGACCATACACGGATGACAGTCTTTCTTAGTCGATTGTGAATGACATTAATGAGTACGTCCTGCTGAATCTAACATCAGCCATTGGGCTTTGAATTATAAAAGCAATAAGCGTGATTTATTAAAGTTGAAGTAATTAAAAATAAACGTCGCTTCACTTGACACAGTTGACGAGAAGTTGTCACTTGTCTTTCTTCTCTAAAATTTCATCTGGCTTGTAACTTCTCCAGAAGCCATCTTTCTTGTTCTATCTCGTGTCACTACCAGAGGTTTTATCCCAAGACATCTAGTCCTCGCTCCTCTACCCAGAAACGATTATACAACTTTTCTCCTGTACCGTCCACTTGTTTCTCGTCCACTTGTTTGCTCGCGAAGACTAAAAGGAAACACAGCGGCAGCGCTGGTACATAAAATGTACCCTTCATGGTACATTAATTTCAATAAAATATCCCTGATTGGGCTCGTGGGGAAACGCAATTCCAGTAGCAACCGTCATAAAGGAGAGATCGCCCGTGTTATCGTTCTAATCCGCCGCGACATCGTCGCTAACGCCTCGAAACTCAAAAGAGGAACGGTGGCTTTCGCACGTTCACGGTCGCTAATCAAATGATAATTGAAGTATTAAGGGGGTATATAATTAGCGGCGCTGTAGTTGGGTCCACCGCGCGCTCGCACGGCGAGGATGTTCGTGTCGAGGGATGACAACCGGCTCCTCGAGCCCATGGAACGTTCGCGGTCACTTAATGACACTTATGACAAGCGACTCGCTCGGGCCCCGCTGCTCTGAGGATCGCTTCTCAGCCTCACGGTGGATTAACGAATCATACAACGTTCTCGGACGCTCGTGCGATTAACTGCCGCTTCTATTAAATAATTACGGAACATGTATTTGCTGGCTGTAGGAATGGACGCCTTTTAACGAGCTGCTTCGACGATGGAGGCGAGATACCAGCTATCAGCGTGTAAAGCAGTTTCGGTTCTTTCTGATTAACCTTTGATCTTACGATTTTTTATGGGATTCGTATAGAAGAATATAATTATCGATTTTAAAATGTATTGCCTTGTATTCTATTATTCATTTGCTGTAATGACGAGGTATACATGGAGGGTGTTCGACTACAGGAGTCAGAATGTTTAATGGGTAATTCTACATGCTAAAATAAGACAAAGATAGGAAATAGACGAAATTGTATTTGGGGCTTTGTTTCTACGTTATTAATTGTTGAGGAAACTCCGACAGATGCGTCAAATGTGTCTGACTTGGGGCTTATTCCACTGCTGGCGGTCATGAGTCAGGATAAACTCGGACAAATCAGTAGAATAAGTCCCGAGTCAGACATATTTCACGCGTACATATTTTAAACGTTTTCTCAACAATTAATACCTTCGAAACAAAGCTTAAAACGCAATTTTGTTTATTTATATTTTGTTTCTATTTAAGCATGTAAAATCAGCTCTTAAAATTTCTGACATTTGTCGTCGAACACCCTGTATATCTAACTCAAAACCTATAATTTTCCGAGAAATGCAATATTTTCATTTCATGCAAGGATGGTTCCTTTCGTAACTAATAATTAAAATACAACTACTTCTAAATTAGGTTATTATTACAGCAAATGAGGAATATGTACTCAATGCATACCATGTCAGGCGGGATTAGACAGTGAACATGTTAAATCACAAGACTACTTTGAGTAGAATCCACTTCAAAGAAGGGTCGACTACAAATGTGTCTCGAATCCCACTTTTGAATAAATATCAAAGTTTTCGAAGAAGTCTCAGCTGGCTTTAGATAATTCACTATCACACTTTCCTCAGTCAATTATTCTTATTAATTAATTCGTACCATGAACGAGCCATGAGCCAAGCCCACTGGCATTCACAAACCCCTCGTAATTTCGAAACCATCAAAACTCATCTCCAAGTATCTCATAAATTAACCAAACTTCAAGCTTAATTTCTCAAGCATCGATTATCGATTCTTTCCAAATTGACAAAAATCGAGTTCCTAGAGAATTCACGATACCACGTGTAAAAGACTCGCCATTCAAGGGCCCAATAATCATCCTCGCGCTCGTATTTCGCGGCCGCGTAACCATTTCGTCGTCTGGCCGCGTCCAGAAACTTCTTCCGCTACTTGGCTTTAATTGCTGCACCGCCGCGTCCCCGTGGCTGGATACTTCTACGGATCATGCAACAAGGAGCGACGCTGTTGGCGAGGCTTGCGTGAAAATAGACGCTCAATGCCTCATAGTCGTGAGACGGTGCCGCGACACGCCTTGCCAGACCCCCGACCGCTGCCCATGACGCTTGACTGTTATGAGCAGCTATAATAACAGTCGCGGCTAGCCGCAACGAGGAACCCCTCATTAATGGAACACCCGCGAGACTATGAATCGCCATGGTGAACCTAGTGAACGAGCCCAGCGTCTGCCGACGGTCTCTTGAACGCGAATGAATGTAGCTTCTGCTGACTCGCGGAGGACTCGTCGCGCTCCTATTGCAACTCCGATGACAATAATAGACAGGAACGGTGGTCTACGACCGCGACCGACCACGAACCACCGAATCGAATCGGGCTTCGCCAACTTTGTGCCATGTTTGGGCGTGAACTGCAAAATAAAATACACTTTTTATTTCCTTTAGTTTTGTAATTAGAGAATATCGTAATACTTTAGTAGGTTAATCAGGCTTTTTTATATGATTCACTTCGAGTTTGCATATTTGGTTCTTGTTCATTTTCTTTTATCGTAGCATGGGTAAGAAAATGGATTTAATCACTGTATGTTAAAGATTCTTTTAATTTTTTGAGGGTCTCAAAATAATAGTAAAGTATAATATTTACCCAGAACAACAAAGTAAAATTGAGTCTGTTATCTTTCATTTAATTTCAGTTGAGGGTGTATGTATGTTGAGTAGTACAAGTCAAAGATTAAAAATACTATGTGAGATAAAATTTCATTGATTGACCCCTTAATTTTGTTCAACAGTTTATTTGAACCTCAGTTGTATATCTTGTGTCTGAAACATTGCGTCAATAGCTCAATGGAGATGTTAAGTTGACACAATTAACGTCTTCGAAAGAACTTTATTTAAATTTATACAGTACGTCGCAAAAACAGTTTGCGAAATTTATGGCGCTCTTAATGGTCGTAAACGTCAGAGGCGGTTCATGGGGTCTACGGTCCTGGAAACCCTACCCACAAAAATAGCACCAATTCAGACACAATCATTGAGTACCCGGGGACGCTCGAAACTTGCAACATTTCATAGTTCTACTTGTTGCACAAACTTAGGTATCCATCAAATCATAGCGTCACATACTTACTAAAAAATAGAATATTATTCCAAGAGAACTCAAAAATTTATCAATCTTAGCTAATTTCTTCTACTATCTAAAGAAATATTTGTTTCAGTTAAACTTAGATATAATTATATTCCAACATTCTATAACAGAAAAAAATCACGAGAATTGAATACTCAATTTTCTTCTCATTTAATAAACTCGAATCTCTAAAAAAAACTCAAGCTTTCAAGGTCCTCCATAGCGCAGAATTTCATCATGACCCAAAGTTCCCTGGCCTCTCAGAATAGCAATCTTTTTCGTCAAACCGTGCAGAATCGATGTCGATTCATTAGCGAGCGATTCTGGTCAGAAAAGAGGAAAATTGAAATCGACGTCTCGTTAGGCGGGCATTCGGTGGCGCGCGCGTCCGATTTCGCAGCTCCTCGAGAGCGATGATTTATGCGCGTTGTTCTTTTCCCGCGGCTGGCGGATGAGAAACGGTCCCGCGCATCGTCGTTAGTTACTTTTCCTCGGCAAACATCGGCGCGTATAAAATTTGGACGTATCGCGGACGGGCGGAGAAGCGGCGGCGACACGGCAGGGGCGAAATGGTATCGTTTCGTTCGTTTTCAGCGGTTTGATTTATGACCGCCTTACGTGCACTCGTAAACGTTATATTGGTTTTCACAGTAGCGGGGCTCGTCCGCGCGCAACATGGAGAACCAATTAACTTCGCATCAGCCGCGATAAAAAGCGACGTGGCCCGCTACGGGGAAAAAGCCGCTGCTGGCTGTTGCTGCTGCTGCTTACCGAAAGATATATCGGCGTGCCACGGACCGAGAAAAATTATTGAGTCGTTGAATCGAGCAAACATAATGAGATCGTAACGCGAATCGCGGCTGCGGCTTCGGATCGAACTTTAAAACGCTAGAGCGCCGAAAAGTGAATCGAATTTCCTTCTCTTTTTTTCCTTCCAGACGTTCTCTCACGTGGAAGGGGAACACGCGGTCTTGGGCAAATACGATCGACGCGCGACCATCGAAAGTTATTTCATCGACTCTTTCTGCCAGCGCTTCGGACGCTGGCGATACGAGGCGAGGGCGTGCTGACGTGGGACGCCATGACGCTGAGTGCGTTCCAAAAATACGACCGCACTTTGGCACAACGCACCGCGCCCGGTGAGTTTAGCGGTTGTTTACATCGATAAAGAAGCTGTTGCGAGTGCCATTCCGGGCCATTAGTGACCTCCTACGTTACCTTCTGCTGTGTGGGGGTGTTCTCACTGAGATGGATGGCTGTCTCTAACGTGGAACGCGGAAACAAGTTTCCTCTTCTTTACTCTTTTTCATTTTTTATTTCTCTCTCGTAATAACTAATATTAAATCATTGCCTACGTTTTCTAAGTATTCATTCGTCAATCATTACCTTTGAGTATTCAATTCTGAGCGTGGCTGACTGAGGTTTTTGCTCCGAGACTCATCTAATTAATAAATCATGTTCTTTAATATAGATATTCCCCTCAATTTCTGAAAGTAACTTTTCATTAGGAGGATTCCTCGTCCCTTTATTTTCTTCATGAATGATTCAAATTCTTATTCATCTACGAAGATTTATTTCCAGTATCATGTTATTGAGAGTCGTAACAGTAAATCGCGATTCTCGTAAGCAGAGCACTTGCTAATCGACGACTCTGTTTGCCATAAACTGTGAAAATATACGAGTAGCCGTTTCCATTCGTTAGCGGCATCCAAGCGGGAAAATTGGATGACGTGGAAACATAATAACAATAACATATTTCAGCCGAGTTGGTGGCTGCGCAACGTGCCACAGAATAATATTCCTTCGCTCGTTCATGCGCATCGCAGAGTGACATTTAGTGGGTGTTTTCAGTTTCCGTTTCTCTCGAAACGAGGTGTTAATTCGCTCATGCCAGAACTATGAGTCGTCGACGGTTCTGAATTATTATTATAGGCCCTCTTGTCGACGCTGATAGTTGAGGGAAAATGATAGAATTTTGATTGCAGCTTTTCGTTTGCAATCATCTAGCCTTTTCAATTACAGTAAAGTATCATTTCCTTTCAAATCGATGCTGAATAATTCCAATATTTCTTACAAAAATTGATCTTATAAATTTACACCGAGAGTCTATATATCTGATCAAGGATTACCTTGGGCGAGTCTCAGTGTAATCTTAAGAATCCACGAGTAAATTAAAAAACAAGTAGAAAATGCAACGCGACAGACATTCCATCGACCTCGGCGATTTAACGTCTTCCGCGCTAATGAATATCACTCGAACGATTAGAAAGCGGTATTTAAGTCATCACTGTCGAAAGTCGGCAAGGCGTCATCATAATCCCATTACGAGCATTTACTCCTTGGTCGGCTTAATTGCGATTCATGAACACGAGACTGATTCACGTTGATCGAAGTCCTTGCTTCGGGAAATGAATGCCTTAGCAATCGTTGGATCCACGATCGTTTTCGAAGCCGTTCTTTACAGCCCGTTTAGAGGGACAAAATGTGCCATTTCGTACGGACGCTTTTATAGCGTTTCAGAGTGGCCAACCAATTTGTGGCCGGACACAGTAATCGAGTTAAAACGCCGTTTGCCGTAAAACGTGTGTTTCTAGTTTTTGCCGGTCGGTTGGCAAATCTTCTTTTAAGTGTTACCCATAATTCATCCATAGTCAGATGACTGGGTAGAAAAACGGTTGGAATGGAACCGTTCCATTTAGGGATGCTTGTTTGGAGCCTTGCTGGTTAGGGCGAGGGACACTGGCTCAAAACTTTCAGTAGTGATTTCGTTCCTGGATTTGTCAATTTCTTGTCCTTAATTCTTGAAGAATTAATCTATTCTGTATGCAATCAACACCTCACTTCCTACTGTCATGTAATATTAATTGAAGATATTAGTACACATACCTCTTAAATTAGTTCTACCATTTCACGTTCTCTTTTCCTTAATAGTCTCTTCATTCAGAGAGCAATACAAGGATTCATTTTATGAACAATTTCATCATTCTTGCTAAATCCTTTATCGTGTTAATTACAGTTTTATGTAGGTAAATCGTTATTCTTTCCGCATTGGTTATGACAGTACACGTTCAACTCTCGACTAGGCTGTGGAACAAGAGCGAGACAAGCGTTTCGCGCAGTTGAACGCATCTGCCATGTGGGTGTTACCACTAAATCTTGTGTCCACGATATGTTGCATGCTTGTGTCACACGTTCCACGGTTCACAATGGGTCTGACACCGCGCCGGCAGGCGTGGGTACGTTCGCGTGTTACAAGAGCATGCAAGACGAGCTTAATGCGGCCAGCGACAGGCACACCCTAAAATCGAGAAATGCGACGCTCGCGACGGGGTATCGCCTGTTGACAAAGTACAAACTGCAAAATGCCGCCTCGATGATGCGGAAAAAGTCTTGGACAAATGAGGGAGATCTCTTTTATCTTTGATGCTGCCCACATCGCGTGTTAGCGGGCGATAATATTTTAGATAAGACAAAAATGAGATGCATTAATCATTCTCTTATTTGCTGTCTACTTGAGAAAGTTTAATATATACAAGATAAGTACATAGTGAAAAGAAGATTAATTGAGTTTTAAAATTTTTAGATGTTTATTATTTGTGAATATTGTTGTTTTATAAGATCTATGTGGAGTAACTCATTAGTACTCAATGTGACAGGTAACATTCTCAGTACACTTTTTCTTCTTTCAATTCAGCTAATTTCAAAGAAGTATTCAAGTATTTCAATTTCAAAAATTAAAAACGTTCTAAATGTGAGATGTGACAAACCAAATTCTAAGAGTAAATAAATTTTGTCTAAGGCATGTAAAAAATTCAATCCAATAAACTCCAGAAAAGCATATTAGATTTCTAAAGAAATACTTGTAAGTGTGAAGCAGTGAGCAGAGTCAAAGTGACGTGAAAACGTTTATGTTCGGATTAATCAGATAATCTATGTCGCCACGCATTTAATCCGTTTTTAATGCGAATATTAACGTCGCTCCGAGGGGATGAGGCGTCGTCGCGTCTGAGAAACTGAGCAAAGGCTTAACGAGCATTAAAAATATGGAAACTTCTTTTTCTGTGTCTTTCCTGTCTTTATCTCTCCGTAAGACCTCGGGAATCCCCCCTGTGAAAGTCAGACTAAACACTTTATCCTGGGGCTGGTTCGCAAAAGGGAAAAAAAGAGGAAGAGGGAGGGAAGAGGCGAAGAGTCACCCGCATTTTCGCGATGCGTGCGAACAATATCAGTGGGAAGGGTGAAACGGAAGAGAAGGAGGAAACGGGCCAACGAAACCGAGACGCGTCTGGGTCCTTAAAGGCTTCGGAGACAACAGATGTTCCCCCTTTTTTCGACGGTCTGCGCATGCCACGCGAAAAAATTCTTCCTCTCACGACGCTGTCAAAATCGGAACGAGGAGGTCTTATTTATTGGGGCCTCGTCGCTCGCTGCTTCGTTCTTTTGCTCTCTTTCACCGTTCCCTCCACCCGGCAACGGGATATCGATATTATCCTCTCGTTTGCGTGTTATAAAATTCTCCTTTAATGAACTCGTCCCGCGAACTTATTTTTAGTGCACCAGGCCCAAGCCTCCGACTTCTCCTTATGCGTCCCCCGTTTCCAAGAGAAACGTCCGACCTTTCTACATACGTTCATTTCGCTTTTCTCCATTTTTCAGCTGATTATATTTACCTTAATGTCTTCTTTATGGATTTTTTTAGGCCATTCGATAAATACGATGCAAGGGAACTTAAATAATTTTAAATGAACTCTCGATTAATCCTTGAATCGTCGAGGCACTAGTTAATTTAAAATTATTGGAAAGGGTATCTAAATTGCCAAAAAAGGGACTTGTAAATTCTTTAAAACTTAAAGAATATTTCCAAATTGGTGAAATATTAACACTAAATTTACCGAAGCTTATGTATCTATATTTTTGTCGACATACATACCACAACTTCAGGTTCCTAAAAGAGTTTATAAGTCTCAGAAATAATGTTTATTTATACATTTACTTACTCTTATTCAACATTAACCGAGAAACAACATAGTATTTTCAAAGAACAAAATGTACGTAAAGAACCCTCTCTAGTAGTTCTAGTGTTAAATTAAACATTTAATCTTCTCTTCGATTATTCTTTTCATTGTAGTCATTTAATTCTGTAATACGACTGCATACAAAAATTAAGTTGGCGTCTAACACATCTAATAAATGTTACTTCGAGAGAATACAATAGTTCAAGGGTCAACGATACAGGAACTACCGAACAAGTCAAGATAGATTCAGCCTGAAGCCGATAAGCTCTTTGATTTGCCACAGAACATAGACAGTGACAATTCACCCGACAGCTCGAAACGAAACGAGAATCTGTTACTTTCGCGTTCTTTCCGGGAGCAGCTCGACGAGCTTGGCTCGAGACGCGCGGTCTAAGTTTGCCACAAAGCCGGACAACTCTGATATATTAGTTTCATGCGTGGTTACATAACCACGAAGAGTTGTTCGCCATCGCATACCCCACGTCAGGCCCCGTCGCAGTAGATGAAAAGTCGTTGTTGTCGTCTTCGTCGTCTGAACGCGTCATCCCGCGTCGAGCTCTCGCGCGCGTGTTCTGGCGTCGCTGCGTCTCACGCGAGCGATATCACGCTCTATCAAACCATCAAATTATCAAGACACGTCATTTTCCAATACACGAACACTTGGGACCTGGAGAAAATTGTGGATCGACATTTAGATACATATAATCACACTTGAAATTTTCTCGAACATGATTGAAGTTATAATGTGGTAACGTACACAAATTTTTTAGTACTATGAGGAAAAATACAAATGCCATTTATCTTCTTGCATATGTTCTGTAAAGTAAGGAGACATAGTTCAGAAGACACAAGGATCCGTGTGATTATTAATAATTTGCTTGGTTAATATTAAAATATTGTAGAATTGTGTATGTTGGTATGCGACAACCACGATTACATATTGATAGTGACCCAACTCAACCTTCGGTCTCTAGAAAATAGACGTATTGTGTTTGATAAATATATTCGCGTTTAAAGTATTAAATGGCACTGTCAATTGCCCAGGCATTCTTCAAAAATTCAAATTGAGCACGTCGTGTATATCAGTAAGAAAGAAAATCGTGTTGACTGAAGAGAGGCACCGATCGCTCTTTGATAAACACAATTGCCTTAACCGTATATTCATGTTAGTTAACAAACTCTGCACATCGATTAACTTGTTTGGCCCATTATCTATTTCTAGATATCGTTTACACAATACTTTGTCAACCTACAATTAGCTTGTAAACTAATCTATATTATATATTAAACGGTGTACCCATAAAATAAATATTATTATTATTACTATTAAAAATATTGGAAGATTGCTATGAACTCCTACATATTCTCGTGTTATCGGATCTATTACATCTTCAACTTCCGTCATGCTAACATCACTTTATGGAATTCTGATCATCACATTTGACGAGCATGAATAGCCTCCTTTTTTCGGCGTCTCGCCGAAATTTCCGAGAAACCGTCAGAGGAATCGGCCACGAGAATCGTCAGAGATTTTTATCGAAGGAGGATGAAAGAAGAGTGGTCGGGCAGAATCTCGTGAAGCTCGCATAGTAGGACGGTCTCCGGGTTATAGTTTCCATGTAAATGAGTGGTCGAGTAAGAAGACGAAGAAGAAGCAGACCCGCGCCTGGCCTGCAGCGGTCTTTTACGCCGTGAAACGATCATCGGCGTATGGTCGCTCGTAAAATTGTCAATGATGATGATTACGGTCCAATTACCAGTTCACGTATCGGCGGAGCGGAGAGAAAAAAGCCACAGCCGGGGGAAAAAGAATAACGGGAGAGAAAAATAAGTTTTCTCGTTCAACCCTCCCGGAGGGCAGCGCTAAACGATAATCGTCGCAATTTAGTAATCGAAAATTCCAAATAAATTTACTTCCCGTTAGGAATTAACTTCGCGCCGCATACTACTCGCAAACTGTTACATTGTCCTCGATACATAATGCCGATATTATCGAGCACCATCGATCGAACGATCCATGCCCATCGTACCGCGCGTCGCGGACCGAAGTTAGACCCTTCCGATCCGCTCTCGGTACCATATCTCATTTTGTCGACGAAAAAATGACCGAGCAGGAACACCACGCGATCGACCACACGGCGCGTTTTCCATTCCCGCGAATATCTGCCTCGAGGGATCAATGTTAGCAATTTTTTTTTTTTTTTCACGAACGGTGAAAGGGGATCGTTTCCATGGCTGACGCTTAACGGGCAGCACCACTGCGAGCGTTCGAAACGAGTTCATTATACCCGTGAAAAAGCGCGATCCATCATCGTCCTCGTCAGATTAGATCAAACCGAGGAACAACGCGCTCGCGCCACGTGTTACCGTGTAACTAGTAGGAGGCAGCGAGAGGAGCACAAGAGCTCCGGGCTCTGTTGTCCGACTAGAAGCAACATGACAGTTTGGCATGATTAGTACACGTGTACTATTGTTCATTCATCCCGGGCCACCCACCATAGAGCGTACAAAGGAACGCGCGGGGACGTCGTAGAGACAGATGTAGATCACTCAGCCAGATAGCGGGCGAAGGAAGACAGCGAGCCTGGTCTACTCATCGCCAGCATATTCCTACGTCCAGCCACCTATTGGCTTCGCTTTATTTACGAACGACTCGCTTATCGGACAGCTCCACCGTCCACTGTCTCGCGAGCAATCCGTTTCTACTGCAGATCAGATTCGTATCGCGCACGGAGCTCCAATATCCGTACGGGCGGCGGGCAACGAGATCGCGCCAAGGGAAAATAGAGTAGCAAACAATAGAGTCTATGGGCGTGCGCTCGCGGGTAGGGTGCTGGCTTAGTCGATACAGACGCTGTGATTACACGTTTCTGTTTGCTGCGAGGATGTATTCAAGAGCGAGAAGAGGAAATGAGTTTGTAGGATTTAAATGGAAAGAGGTTATTAGAATTTTCTTTAGGAGGTCTCCGAGGTTTTAGGAAGACAGGTTCGTGAGAGTAATATTCGTTTATTGATCAGTCTTTGTAGTCTGAAGAACTTGTGAAGCTGAATACATTAATGTTTCATTTCACAGTTGTATAGCTAATAATATGCATGTATATACTTAGCTGTTCTGTGCACCGTACATTATTGAAAAACTTGAATATTAGAAAATTTAAAAATTTAACAATTCGTGTATTTTAAAAAGGCAGAGTTGTGAAAATCTAAATACTTTAAGATTTAAATATTTAAAAATTGGGGTATTTGGAAATTTTTAAATTTGAGTACCGTTAAGAACCCAGTTGCTGACCAGAACCCAGCTCCTAATCAGTCTAGTATTTACATACATATATGAAATTTATTTTGATAAAAATTTGTTCTAAAAATTTACTAAATAACTGTTACCTATTTTGATATTCATACGTGAAATTTAATAGCTGGTAATGAGACATAATTTAAGTGGTCAGCTATTGCTCCTTTTATGTTTTACTTTAAGAACTAAATTGAGTGATTTAATTATTATCATTTTCGCACTTTCTCCAATAGAAAGTTGGAGACGACAGATAGATTTATATGAATAACAAAAAATCGTTTGGATTTGGGTAATTTTTTCGTGAGTGCACAAGGAAAACCATGCTTTTTACTCTTAAGTGATCAGGAACAGGTTCCTTAACAGTATGTTTAAATTTGAATATTTGAATATTACTAACTTCCCAAGACCCCTCTCGATCAGCTCTAATCTTCTGATCTACTCACCTAAACAGCCACAAACTATTGTCAGAATCTCCACGCATCGACTACTAAACATCGAGCCATCGTAGATAAGAAATAGCATAGGAATGCAGGTAAGCAGGGGGTGTCGCAGTTCCTATCAAAAACTGAGGAGGAAGGGGAAAGTGGACAGCGTGGTGAGACGTCGAGTCGCGTTCCGTTGTTTCGTCTGAAATAGCACGACAGTTTGGCATGACGGGAACACGTGTACTATTGTTCGTCGAATCCGCGGCCACCCACCTCAGACACGGTACACGGGCCAGTGGGACCAGGGAGATGGAGTAGATCAGAAGGAAAGGCAGGCAGATATGAAATAAAGGGAGACAAGCAGAGGCCTCTTCACTCGCGCGGCGATTCCTTCGTGTGAGATTCGTGGCACTGTGGCGCGTGTATTATCGTCGCTATTATTACGCCTTCGCCACCCCCGACACCGTCTTGATGGACAGTACGACAGACAGGTTTCTGCCTCCTCCTTTCTCCCTTTCCGCCGTCTTCCTTCGTTTTGCCCGCGCTTGAGCGTAGTCTTTTTCTAGTAACACGGAGATGGAAACTCCGTTTGCGTTCTCGTGACATTCTACGATTATTAATAAGCCGCTGACTTTCAACTTTCGTGCGGTGAGTGATGGACCATCTTGAACTCGTGGTCGTTGATGTCAGCGGGTATTCTTTTTTACTTGGTAGCCGTCGTTGCTCGACGATTTCTGATTGGGAATTGAAATTGTAGAGTCAATATTGAAGGGAAGTTGAAACTTCAAGATAGTTGTTGACACTTCTTGGAGTCCTGAATAATATTAATCTAATAGAAAGAAGGTAGTTTAATCTTATCGTTCTTGAATTTAATCTTGAAACATACATCATACGAGACTTCAATTTTCATCATCGTATTATATAAATTATTAAAGAGATAAGATATTCTGTTATCCAGAACTCCCAGAAAATGAGTAAGTACAATGTATCTCATCCAGCGGCGCAGTAGACACTTTCTCTTGTTCTAGGAAGAGTAAAGTGCTGGGAATAGAATTGTTCGTCGGCGCGATTAATATCATTTTGTATCGCACAAAAGAGCTCATCTCCCGACAACTCGGCTTCCTGTAACTGTCCGCTGGCGTTTCGACGCCCTCGTCGTTGAATAGCCTCGGACACGGAGCGCGTCTGGGCTCTCGCGAGCGAGCGTCACGCCACGCCACACGATCGCCATAAATTATATTCCACGCGTGGATAGAACAATGCGCGTGACGGAAACGAGGGAGCAACAGCGCCAATGCAACACTGTGCTTCCACGACTTATCCTCTCTCGTTTCTCTTCCTCCCTACGTTCACCCATGATATTCTCTTCTCCGTCCCCTCTCTTGCTTCTAGACACTCTCGGCTGCCTCGCCTCCTAGGACCGAAACTTTTTCATTTTCCCTCGGCACCAGCGTCGCTTATGGCCTTTTTATTCTCCTCCATTCCCTCGCGCAACTCCTTCTCGGAGAATCGTCCGTCGTTCGCTTTAGTTGCATTCCTCTGGCACGAGACCTTAAGCGTAATTCCGCGAGGCTGCCTCTAACGCTTGCTAGGAGCTAAGCCAGCGTCGATGACGGCGTTATTGCCACCCTGCACGCCGCCGCTTAACGCGATCGCTGACTGAGACCAGCCGTTATCTGAGAATAGGCCCTCGGGAGGAGAGGCCGCGGTAAAATTGGTTGAAAATTATGTGTACGCGTGTTTGCGTGATCGTTTTTGAGCTGGCAGCACGGGTGGCGCCATACGCCACGGGAAGCCAAGCATTAGTACAATTAGCTGAAAAATTTCGGCTCTGTCGTAAATTTATTGCCGATTCGATGAGTTGCACCCTTTGGAGAAAAGGCGCTGCAACTTGTGTTAGAACAATGTGGAATGATTTCAGAGGCATACGACAAAAATAACTCTTGTACAGTTTTGCCTTCTTCCAGGGAGAGAAAAAGTCTTCTTATTCCATGTATCACAATTTTATTTTATAAAGTATTTATTATGTTATTCATGTTAATTTGGTGGTGTAGATTTCATTATGTTATGAGTCTCGTTCTTGAAGACTAAGATGTTCTTATGAAATAGAGGTCACAAAATTTGACAAGGGTTTGATTTTATTATGAGCTCTCCAATTAAGATTGAGTATTGCCATTTGTTTTTGAGATCCTCTTACTGTACACTGAGTATTATGCACTTGTATCAATATCGCGCTTCTGAAAGCTGTGTGGAGATTGGCAAAGATCCAGAGACCTCGTCAACTCTTCAAACTGCCTTTAAAACCAGCTGACGAGCAGACGAAGTAGAATAATCCTTTCAACTGCGCCATTCTATCACTCCCAGTTTTCATCTCGCGTTATCATTAGTTTCCACGCTTGGCCGCAGCGTGACAGTACTTGAAGCGAGTCGAAGCTTATCATAGTCGCGGCTCGTTCCTTGTTGCAACACGTAACCGTTTCGAATAACAAGTTGTGGCGATACGAATGTGACGAGCCGATGAAAGTGGGCAAGCGAAATGGGAGCAACGATGACAAATGTCAACGAAATTCTAGAATACAGGCCAACTCTGACACTATAGTTGTTTTAAGAATCTATCAAAATTTTGAGGTCTTCTCAAGACGGAAAAAGAACAGTGATGACGTACCATAAGTCATCGGTATTATATGAAATTGCTACTTTTGTGGGTTAAATGAATAGCTCTATATTTGAACAACAACAATGGGATTTTTTATTAATTTTGAAAACTAACGATATAGCAGTTTTCTAAGGAAAAATTTCTTTGCCAAGTTAGATGGTGTGACAAGACAACGTAATTGAAATTTTAAGTCCACATCATTTCAGATATGACGTGCAGAGCTTTCTCAATGCTGTAATTCCATCAACTATTCTAATTACAAAATCCTCTTACCAAAGTGTTTGACACATATCAATTTTAATAATATAGGGAAAAGAAATTTTCGATTTTTGGAAATCGATAAGGTGGTGTCCTTACTATCTGCCCCCTTAACGTTTTGCATTGGGGAAGATTTTAAATAAGATTGTAGTATACCAGCACAGCTAGCATTCTGAGGGCAAGGGTTTAACAGACATGTGACTCATACATTTAATTGGTTATACATAGGTATGTGTACAGAATGTTCGACAACAAATATCAGAAATTTAAAAAAATTATTCTACATGACAAACGAAGAGGAAGATGAAGGATGTTAAAATTGCCTTTGAGACTTCATGTTATTAGTTATTGAGAGAACACTTAAAATATACCTACGTGAAGTATGTCTGACTTGAAGACCTATTCTACTAATATCGCTGCGTCTGACCTGGCTAAGGCACGCCGACAGTAGAATAAGTTTCAAGTCAGACACAATTGTCGTGCATTTAAAGAGTATTTGTCACAACTAATAACTCAGAAGCAAAGTCTCAAACGCAATTTCGTTATTCTTAATTTTCATCACATGTCAGTATGTATAGAAACACTCCTCAAAATTGCTGATATCTGTTATCAAACACTCTGTATAACCATTATTGCAAAGTTAACAAACTATCCCCAACGAACAAGGCAAAATCATCAGAATCAACCTAATTGCATCATATTACTTACACAGATATCCACAGATCAGTGGGTACCTACTATTGTCATAGAAAGCAATTATTCACACGTAAGAGAAGCACTTCTTAATGTCGCGGTACCATCTGCCGTGTATTTCACGATCCCTCCACTTACGTAAGCCAGTACAATATTTCGACTCGCGTTTTAGCTAACAGACGGACAGCCACCCACGCAAGCGGCTGGCTGGCGTTCCCCATTTGTCTCTGGACGCTCTTTCTCTGTCCGATCGCGCGGAACGCCGGCGTGACCGACGTGCGTCGCGGTTCTCCGCCGACAGCCAGGCAAACGTTGCGCGAACCGTGCGAAACGTTACAATCTTTCTGGCTGTCTCCTATTCGCCTTGCACGTCACCAACCACGACCGCGCGCACCGCCGATAATTCCCGCTACTATTTCAAGCGGACGTCCTGTCCCACGACGAAGCTCCTTCCCTCGGTTTGGCCTTTGTCCAGGGCGTTTGTCCAATCCCCCTTCGAAGGATTACCGACAGAGAAATAATTCTTCTGGAATATCGTTACAGGTTGGGATCTTTGATTGATGCCGAGCCTTTCTGTTTCGACTTTTTGCGATGGCCGAGGACGGAGGCTGCGGAAACGGAGAATCGAGGAATTGGATACGGGCTGGCTCCGCGAACTTGGCACTGAGAGCCGGCAGGGGTTGGAGCGTGAAGGCGTTTTTCTTCGGCGACAGCTCTTCGCGGTGGAGACTTGCGAGCAGTTTTGTCGGAGAAGTTGCTGTTTTTTCAGGTAGGGGAATGGGCTGTAAACTGTTCGCGATTTGAAGCGTAAATCTTGTATTATGACGAAGTGTCTTAGGGGAAATGAGGAAACAGTGATTTGAGGGAAGTATGAAACTCCTGTACGTGATAGAAATGATATACTGTACAGAGCTACTAGGGTTGCAGCTGGAAAAAATGCGGATCTCTATAATTACAGTAGATAGGGCTACCTGATTTCACACGCACTTTTCAACGTATTACTGGCCGAAGTAGTCATAACTTTTAATTGAATCGACGTATTTCCTATACACAGTAAATTATTACTATGTCAACATGGGTGCAACCTTACCAACTTTGCACAGTAGATAATAAGTAGTTCGTTTTATTTTAACTATTATTAACTATTTCCACTAATCTTCTCAGATCACAATCTCCTCGTAGCCAAAAAATTTCGTCAAAAATCTAGAACCAGCCCAACGAGTCAGCCTCAATATTCGAGACCATCTGCTTAAATAACGCAGCTTTCTCCCACAACTGCTATCGTACTCAAGGGATTACAGGAACAAGTTCCTCAAGAATTTCGTAGATAGAATAAACCAAAGTAATTACTGTACTTAAAGATAGCCTTACGTGGACGTTGCAACGCGACTTAACAATCGCTAGAACACTTGTACCCGCGGATTACAAGACTTTCGCTTTCCTACGATCCCAAGGAACTCTCGGGGTCGCGGATTTTTCTCGCCTCCCCTCGTGGAAGTACCAAGCAGAGATTGTCGCAGGGACGATGGAACGCGGCGAATCGGAGAATTTCGCGACGCGAAAGGGAAGTCGTAGGTGAAGGAAGAAGGGAAGTCGCGTTGGAAAGCCAGACGTCGCTGGCAATAACTTGTTGCACCCAACCACTTGTTGCACGCCTCTCAAAATTCTTCACGCCTCGCCGAGTAATTTTACCGTAAATTGCCTCTTCGGGAAAAAGTCTCCCGCGACGTATCTCATTGGCGCAGGGGCTGGGACCAGGACGCGAGCAGGAACTGGTCGCGATCCTGCGTTTGCCCTCGCGACCAAGGACCAAAAAGGAAGCCAAGGGACGGACACGTTAAGGCAACAAATTGAGAGGTTTTACTACGATGTCGGGGCTATCGAGTCGTTATTTGTTTATCGGCGGCATCACTGGCTTTTACAAGCGCGAGGATCTTGCGGGTGCTTCTCCATTATGCGGAAGCAGCAAGGGATATATTATGCATTTCGTTGGGTTATTGGTTAGGGGTTCCCTAATAAACCAGAGGGTCTTTTTTAACTTTGTTTTCTCCTTTGCAGTATTTTTTCTGGTTTCTGTAGGTACTTTTCTTTAGACAGAAGTAACAGTAGATTTAATGTGGATTTTTTTGAGTTATTAGTAAAAGGATTTCTTAGTAAATCAAAGTGCTGGGTTTCTAATTTCGTTTCCTTGTTTGCTGTATTTGTTGAGACTCGTTTTCTTCTTATTGTACCCTGAGATTTGAGTGACAAAATATCACATTTAATGGAACACCAAAGCGAGCGTGAAGCTCTGATGTCTTGCTTCATCATCTCTAAGCATTGAATGGAAAAAAGTCGTATTTCCATTAGACCTACTAGCGAGCTGATCCTCGAGCAGGGAATATTAATTTCAGTTCCTCGTGAGGTAACTTTGATAAATTGGCTTTGCAAATGACCATGAACGTAGGTAACGTGTGCGTTTACGTTTATTTCTGGAAAAAGGACGCGAACTAGTAGATTGTCATAAGGAAATGTGCACCTTTATTTCTTGGCGATAGTTGCATAGAACAGTTGCGATTAGTTCTTCTCTTTTTCAGCAGAGATAAAGTACCGTTTTATTGCTCGAATTATCTAACATTTATGAACCATTACGAAACCCAGATTCACGTGTCGACTGTAATATCAATCAAGACAATGAAAATTTTCGATGACAGCGACCTTTCGACGCATTGTGCATTTTTATCCTTCCAAGTTGTTACTTCAGTTTCGAGCCAGTATCAGACTCTCGCCAGATGCAACCCAGCGGGGAATAAATCTTGCGGTTAATTTGTTGTGAAATTGTTGCGATTCGAAATCTTTATTTACGGCTGTACACTTATCTTTATTTAATAATACATATTATGCAATAGACCAGAAGTTATACAAGGTAAACTCGACGTGTAATGAATCGATAGCATATCTCAGCGATAAATAGATGCTTAACGAAAAGGTTATTGATATCGATTTATAACCAGTTTTCCAAATGGCGTTTTTTGCGAGTGTTAGCGCGGCAGATTGATCGTTTAATATACTTTATTTACGTGATGCGATATTAATATTTTACAACACTATTAACATGTTGAAGTAATATTATCACGTTGTAGAGTGATTCAAAGTGATACTATTACTGTAGACATTTTGCGTGTTAATAGAGATTCACAGTGGAATAAGACCATTCTTGTTCAGACAGACATATTCTCTACACTCTACACAATGCTTTGTAATTAGCTTTCAGTAGACTGAGGAGGATTTTTACCGTCAGATTAACGTTCTGTCAACAAAAAACCTGTTTTTAAGATTCAGATATACACCAATTAAGAGTGTCGACAAGATCCTCAACTTTCCAAAGTAGAACAGTTGCTTTGAAAGACGAGCGGCCCTACGTGGAGTTATTGAACGTTGAAAGACGTCTGTACATGAAAGCATGTATTATTAGATTATGACACGAGCTTGCGAAAATAACGACACCCCCGCGCGTTTGTTTTACGTTTCGCAAGATCTATAGATACTTCCCTTATGTATACTTGGACAGTTATTCTTGGATCTTTTCTTACACGAACAGAATAGGCTTCACGTTTACATTCCTTCTTATTTTATTTATCCTATTTCTATATCGGATTAAAGAGCTTTATTTACGGTACATATGTGACATATTGTACAACGTAGATACAATATAATTAGTATGTTATTAGTACTATATAATACATAACATTATTTAGTACTATGACACTACATTAATATATAGTGTGTAATATTGTAGTACTATAGTACTGTGTTAATATATAGTACTATATTACTATATAGTATCTACTAATTATAAATAGTATTTTGGCCTACAGGTCATGATATTGAATAATTGCATCTGAACGTCAAAGCAAATAAAACGACTTCTACAATTTTATAAATTACAAAACTTGGAAAGTTTGATATTCGAATAAGTGTTGAAATATTAAAAAATTTGAACGTTTAGATACCTACTTGAAAACGCGAAATGACTCGCTAAAGATCGTAAAAGCAAAGTACCTACAGTTTACGAGCATAGGTGTGGCTCAACTTCCGATCGAGGGTACACATTAATCACGATCAAGCCTGAAACGAAATTCGACGCGACACTTTACGATCTCCTGTCTGGGTTGGATTGCAAGGTGCGTCGCCGACTAGATCCCCGCGTATCGATACTGCCGGTAGGTTTACGGTCGAACGATGTTCATCGGTATACGCAGGATCGATCAATCGCTCGAATCGATGGGATCTGTGTTAGGCCAGCGACGTCTCACTCGGATCCTTTCTTCCCTCAGCCCACCACCCACCCATCGGATTAACGAACTCGTACGACACGGACGGGCTTTAGATTCGCGGCAAAAATCGTTTTCACGCATGCGAACGATCGACTCGGCGTTAATTAGCATCAACGTCGCCGAGCTGGCGCACGGTGTTCGTTACGTAAGCGCGCGATATTGCGCATGTGCGTGCGTGCGTGCAGTTAATGATAAACGCTCGACGACGATTTTTCGACAGGGCTTCTTGGCAATCGGCGACCTGCGTCTCGGATCGCAGAATCGCGCTTTCGAGGCGGACGCTCGGTGGGAACGATGACTCTATCAATTCCGACCGCGATCGTTGTGATTATCTTATCGCGGAACGAAAGGCAATTAAAGTGGCAGGCCTAGCGTATGAATTACTTTAATTGGGTCTCGTAATTCGTTGAAGTTTTCGCTCGCGGGCTTCCGCTCGCGCCTGGCGCCGCGCCGCGCTATCCGCGAGCCTTGATAGAGTCGATTAGATTTTGATTGATCGCGTTGGGTCAGGGGTCGACACGACACGGGATAATGATCTCTCGCGCGCGCAGTCGACGAAGAAACGGCAGAATTTACGGTAAACAGTTACCGCCTCGGAGAGGCAATATTTATGAAGCAGCCATGTGTATATCCTTTGTGGCAGGATATCGTAAACGATACGATATTGGATTTAATCCTTAATTACCAGGCGTGTATAAACTTCACGGGTTTTGTGGCAAAGTGATTGCAGAAAGGTACAAATAAGCTTTCTTGAAACCCTTTCGTCGCCGCACACCTGTATGTCTGCGTATATAAAGTTGCTACGCAAGTACGTCTAGCTTATAATCTTGGCATGAGCATTCACTTACTGTTTTATTTTTGGACCACTATCACGACTGGATTATGCAACTAGATTTTCACTTTACTGGAGTTAGCAACTCTATTGGACTTAGTCTCTTTTTATGAATATTTTATTGTACTTCCATCTCTTTCTAAAAGTTTTTACACCAGAAGTGGTGTCTTTTAATCATTGCTATTGGTATTTGTGTTTAATTCAGAACCCCTGTGACAGTTTTAAGAGCCTCCTGTTTTATAAAATTGATAAAGGATATTCGGTTTGAACTGTTTCGTAACTGTGACTAGTAGATAACGTAAACTTAATCCAAGTAGAAATAAAAATAGTCAGAAATAGTCAGAAATCCATAAACAATTTTGTTGAACTTGAACATCAATTGAAGGTACCCAAACTAAACTTGGATCAAACTTAAATTGAAAAGGAATTGAAATTGAACCGAATTGGAATTAAGTTAGACTTCAGTTGAGTTTGATCTAACTTTGAATTCGACTTAAACCAAACTTTACTTACACATAAATCTTACTTATAATTCATCTCTTGCTAACTTCCTCGCAAAATTTAAAGCATCACAAGCTATCTACTAATCACGCGCAAAGTCTGAGCATTCTCCCCTCGTCAACACTAGCATATCTCAACTTCGAACCTCTCAGCTCTCAGAACGTCGAAGTTCCCCAGAAAAATGTTTCCTTCAAACCTCATCATCGTCACTCCCGTCTCTCCTTTCGCCCTTCCGGCTCCTTAACGCGCCCGATGGAGCGAGTTGACGCGATACGCGGACTCGACAGTTGGACAAAGGCGAAAAAACTCTTGCTGGCTAGTCGGAAATGGAGAAAGAGGATCCGCGAACGGTGCAGATATATCAATCCAAGTCGGTATGAATCTCGTCGACAGGTTTAAAGCTCACGGCGCGAACGAGTCCTAGACAGGTGCGATTCCTATGAAAGACGCACGGCTGGCCCTGCGTGCATTTAACCAGTGCATTATCTGCTGGCCTGGACGCGTTGAATTAGATAGAAAAGGCGAACAGGCCTCGAGGAACTGGTGACATTGCTCGGGGACCATTAATAAAACGAATCGAGTCTTTCCTGTTTCTTCGTCAGTGTTGAAGCAGTAAAAAATGAGGATAGTACAGTGAGACGTTCAGAGGTCGGCAGTTTTATTAAAGCAGGGATAAGAACTTGCGAAAAGGAATACATAATAAATAGATTTATTAGTGTATAGATTTTAGTGAAAAATTGTTTTTTGTGAGAGTAATATTGAATTTGTTTTCTTCTGAAGATTTGATGAGTTCTATTATATATCACATGAGAGTTTAGAAAAATCTTAAATAATTAAAGATTTACTGCAAGAAATATTCAGATTTCTTCCACTTTGTTAGCACTCATAAATTTAAGATTTAAAGGTGCGGTCGTACAGACAAAATAATAGAGCTATAGAACAAGTAGCGATAAAGGTATATTTTATTTGTACAATTATAGTGTTTTCCTTCTTCTCATATTTGATCTGTTGCAGCCTTAACTTTATAACCTTTATGATTGTTATGTATTTTTAATGCATTTATAAGTTGTCAGTTTCCCGCTCTGTCGCTTTTTATCTCTATCTTTTTATCTCTATGGCCGCACCCTAGGTATAATATTAAATAGATTTGACTTTTAGTTGGATTAGCATACAGTAGCTGTTTCTTTCTTCTTTGCAACCGTCGTTTAGTTTTTCACACGTCTCTTTCAGTACTACAGGCTTAATTACACGAATCAGTTCGACGAGACTGACGTCGATTGGCGTCAATGCAAACGCACTTCCGTCATCGTGGACGTCAATTAGCACGTGTTAAACAGTTTGAGAACACTGGGACTTTGTGTCGCTTAATGTGCGATCTCTTCGCCGTCAATTGACGTGCACCGTTGCACGATTCAAAGCGTAAAGGTTGCAAGTAGCAATTAACGACTCACTAACTACGAATAGCAGTGCGTACCACAAAATTGTAAATGCACGACAAGTGTTCTATCACTTCTCACACGATATGGGCTCACAAAGGGACCATTATATTAGACTCGCTTGCAGGCTTCTCTATCAGAGGTGACGATCAGGAACGAGTGAAATCGCGTCCTCGTTTGATATGCACCCGCATGTCGAGCGAAAAGACGCAGCGAAACGTGCGAAGCAGATAGGAAAAGGGAAAGGGACACGCAGAGGGCTCGGCTCGTACCGCGATGACGTACGATAAAAAATCTCATTTTCGTTGCACCTTGCGTGCGGCGGGCCACGCCTGCTAAATTACGTTTTTCCCAAATTGCCCCCAGTCACGCCCACTCGTACGTTCTCGACATCGAGAAGGGTTGACGGTCATTAAAGCGTACACGGTCTCCTCGCGCAACGATTCTTCGTTCGACTTTTAATCCCTCGAAAAAACCGAGACGTTTGTAGAATTGCCTGGCAAATTGTTTCGTTTGACTTCTGCCGCTTTCGACTTCGCGCCATTGAGGTTAACGGTCCCCTGCGCGCTGACGCGCCTTCTTGTCCTTTCGCTCATGCGAATTGAGGGTACTTCGACCTGTTTTTATGAGGATATCAAGATTTTTCGACCGCCGAAACTGAAGCCTATCGATCATCCCCCATGAGAATCACAGTGGAATCTCGATTCCGGGTCGCGATTATTCACAGTCTCTTTTACTCAGAACTACTGTTACTCCGTGTCAAGAGAATAAGGATACATACAGTAGAATATCAATTGAAATTTGAACTATGGCTCAAACAAACAAACACAATGAAAACTGTAAATACATTTTTTAGATTTCCTCTCAAATTCTTATTTTTATCGAAAGAAACTTTAAACTTGAGTTGGTAAATAATTATGTAACATAGTAAAGACTTTGAAAGATATCTCAAAATTTTATCCAGTTTTTCAGAAGCTTCAAATAGTAACAGAAATAAACGTGTCTATAGTCAAACTATGACTATGTGAAATAGATATAGATAAAGCATGTATCTAAAAATAATCATGAAGAAGGTACTTTGGATTTGTTGTCACGTTAAACCAGTTAATCGACATTCTACTGTAATAAGGACAAAAATTAAAGCAGATGTCTGCTGAGAATATTTTTAATACATTACACCGTATTGTCTGGAACCATCGAACGCGGTCGAACGTTGTTGGGAATAATAGCCGAATTACTAGGGCCATGCCAATGTCTATTCTTACCGTCCATTACACTCGCGGTTCGAAATCCGCCTGTAAATCTGTTATCGCTGCTAAAAGCCTGTTCGTCGAGCGTCGCGAAGTGAATTATAACGAGAATATGGAATCTGTCGCGCGTCATTGGTAAAATCGTGTCGATTCGCAGTGGTCGACGTAGGATTTCTCGACGACCGAGGACAAATGTTCAAACCAGCGGCATAATTTTCTAGAAACTAGAAAAGCAGGAGCGAGAATGCAGCGACAACTTGTCTTGAACTTTTGAATGTCATAATTGGACAGGACAGCTAACCCCGTTTCGAGCTGAAAGTTGAAAAATTCCGCGAGTGACCGAAAGTCAGGACACTAGCTGGGCAACGCATTGTACACTTCGTTAAAAGCATTAGCGTCGCTATTAGTCACAATTACCGAGCTGCCTGTCGCGCAATCGCTGGCACGTGACACAGCAGACGCAGCCGTTTTTCGGCTCCCCTTTCTATTATAATCACGCAACGCATTCAACGACCTGTTGGTCGTTCGTGCAAGTTGACATTAGGAATTTACTTATCCTCTGTGATTCTGAAATAGGAGAATATTTCGGTGCTTGCTTCGATTACGAAGTAGAATCTTGAATGGACGAAGTTGGTAGGAAATTTGGGTATCAATGGGCTAACGGCATCGCAGTGGAAATAAATAAAACGATAAATTGAGAGATCGTATTGGGTAGCCACCGAAACTACACCTCAATCGTCCGCGTTTCTTTCAAAGTCGAATGACAAGAATTGATAAATAGTCTCTAGACACTTAATCTTTCCGTATTGTCAAAACAAGAATCCAGTAACGTATGTCCTTCCGTATTTCGTGTTACCTCCAGCAGAGTCGATTGTCGAGTCAACATAGGCCAACTCTCTCGACTACCGTGTCCTAGGTACCTCCAAACACCTCGACCCATTTTTTAAACCACCCCTGCATAGAAAAGACTCGCGCGCGTCATATGGACGCTTAGGCACGGATTTATGGGCGTCCATAACCAAGGAACGTTGAAGATGTTCACGTATAAGTATCTATCCGGGTAGAAAAGTTCATCACGGGTTAATCCTGAAATACGGCGGTCGGCCAGGGGGCAGCACAGAGGAAACGCTAAGCCACGTTAAACGATCGATCGTGGCTAAGTGCTCATATGTTACGATCTCCCATCCCCGGGGAATTGTGCTATGGAGATGCGGCTAATTTATCGTGGCATTAACAAAAAATGCATACGCGTGCATTCGACGCCTTTAAATCACCCACCCCGAGGCGAGAGTTCAACTCGAGGAGACAGACGTTTCTGTATTCAGCAGCAATTGATTAAGATTTTTAAACGACCAGACGAAAGGAACCTTATCGATCTATTCTTCGACGCGATCCTACTCGGCAAACAGAGTCCACGGAGGACCAGCTCCGCTTCGGATGAATGGAAATCGCGTGAATGACCAAGGGACGGCCAATCGCTCGGGGAGCAGAATGAGCCGACGTGCGTGATCGAGGATGATCCACTGACTCTCCCCGCGAATCTCTCGATCTTCTCGGTCATGGCTCGCTTCGAGAAATCGACGCTGGAATGATTCTCCTCGAGGCATGCGCGTACCAACACCAAGAGGCCCAGGAATACGAGGAAGGGGGAGAGTTGAAGGGAGAAACGGAGGAAGAGACGCAGAAGCCGGGAAACGGGCAGAGGGCCGAAAAGAAGGGAAGAAGAGGAGAGAAAGAAATAGCCAAGTGGAAAGTGGCAGGCCACCGTTATTGGTCGGTCGAAAACGCGCCGCCTCGAGGCGCAATATGCAAACGACGCTTTAAAACGGGATATTTGCGCTTCACGCGGTCCGATACCCACGCACACGCTCGCATCGCGACGCCTTCGCGCGCGTATGTGTGCACCAGCCCTTCGTTGCTCGCCTCCTCACCTTCACAGCCGCGGTTTTACTGTCTCCTCGATGCTCGCTGCCGCTGCATTAGGCCCACGCATCTGGACTTCTGCCCGAGACGAGAAAAAATGCTGGAGAACCAGCCCTCGCTGGACATGCGACCTGTAATCAGCCTGGGTCCAGAGCGAGGAAACAAAGCGGCCCGTCTATATGTACGGGCTGATGGAGATTTACATTTAATCGGGAACGCCGCCCTTCCTTCGAGGGCCTCTTCTCCCGTAAAATTGATAAAGGATGGATGTAACCGTGGCTGGTCGAACTGTGGATCTTGAACAACTGGCATGTGTCTGTTTTGTGATTCTGCATAGTAAATAGAGAGAAATTAATGTAAGCGAGAATCAAAAATTCACAAAAATGTATTTTGAACATGAGGTGGACATTAACTGAGCTTGAATCAAACTTAAAGTACACTTGAATTATAGTAAATTGAAATCGAATTGAACTTAAATTGGAGGTAAATTGGATTCGAGCCGAATTGGAAAAGAAGGTGAATTAGTATGGAATTGAATTTAAATTGAGTTTAAGTTGGATTTCATCAGTGCTTGAATTAAAGTTGAGTTGCACTTGAAGTTACAAATAAGTTTGACTTCCGTCACATTGGTATTGAAAGTGAATTGGACCAAACTTGAACCAACCTTAAGTTGGAGATAAATTAGACTTAAGCCAAATTTGAATTGGAGACGAATTGAAATAAAGTTAAATTTCATTTAGATTTGAATTGGATTTGAAGGAAGCCTGAGTTAAACTAAAGTTGAACTTGAATAAAACTTAAATTAATATAAGTACCGCCCCATAAAAAAGAATTATCCTTCAACTCTTCCTTATCACAGTCTTAATAATTCAAGGCAGGCCTCATTACCAATTCAAAATGGTCCCGTTACTAATAATGAGTTCCTACATTCCATTAATACATTGAGCTTGGAAAAGAAACAGCAAGTGCAGAAGACTCGGGGGAGGACTGTATCGAAGAAGGAGAAGAGACTGTCGAGATCGAAGCACAGAAAGGAGGGAGAGGGTTGCTCCACATATAAAAGAGCCGTAGCCTGAGGCGCGACTTAGCTACCGACGTTCCTCTCCGGCATATAAGACTCGAAGAGAAGTAACAGCAGCAGCAGTAGAAGAAGAAGAAGAAGAATAAGGACGAAGACGAGGAGCGAAGGGGGAACGTCCATCTCATCCATTCTCCTACCGTCCCCTCATTCTTGCTTCTCCTAATGATAGCGTGCACGTTGCCCCCTTCGATGCATCGTCGACTGCACCAGCAACAACAACAACAACATGAGCACTACCGCTCATGGAATATACAGGGTGACTGTAGCCTAACACCTCAAGTAACTTCTTTATTTTTGGCGTTACAAAGAAGTGTGAGAGGAAAACTCAAGAGAATAGTAAGTGAAATGTAATCTTCCTGACGCCTAAACTTCTTTACTTTCCATTATTGAAATCGCTGAATTTCTATCAAATATTCTTAAGTATAATATAGGAAGCATGATCTGATAAGACGAGTGATCTATAGCCTTGACACTATCTTGAAAATCATTATTCAAAAGTACAGGAGTTCAGGAATTTCCATCACACAAACTTTCTTTCTTTGGGTCATTAAGCGACATTGTCTATCGTGATCTCTCGCAGAGTGTTGAAAACGTGAAGCTACGTATTATCAACGCTTACCATACAATTACACCTGATGCACGTCGGACCGTGCATCGTTCATCCATCGTGTAAGAGGTTGTTGCAACGTAAACGATCATCTGTTCGAGCATACGTTGTAGTAGGATACAAATAGGGTTCGTTGCGTCAGGTGATAGAAACTAGTCATCAAGTGTTTTCCACGGTACTATAAGTGCTTATGTTAAATAAGGATACCGCAGATAGGTGCATAATTCGTGAAATCTATTTTTACTGAGGATACTGTAGCCATTTGAAGGCCATGGCATTATAAATTACAGTCATTCAATTTCGCAACAGCTGCTAGATTATGTGACAAAGAGTGTCTAACACCGCGCAATGAGAGTTCCATACACACTGAAGCAATTTTAAAGTCCCGAATTCTGTAGAAATATTTTCGTAAAGCTAGCATCAAATGTTTCATACGTCTCACTAGATAGAACACATTCTTCGTCCAAGAATTTATCGGTGACACGACAAAATAAAGGAGTGATTCGAGGCGCTAAGCTACAGTGACTCACCCTGTATACACGGAGAAACGATGGTGAAGGCGAACCTAACTACCAGAGCACGCCTCCGCCTCCGTGCACTAAAACATTACCACGCCGCCAGCGTCGGCTGCCGTTCCTGCTACCTTGTAGGGTATCATCCGAGGCACGTATAGGGCCCTAAGTGCTATTCCAAGGGCCCCGAACCAGAGCCACCCCTTCCTCGTTCCTCTCCTTCCAGCCGAAGATATTCTGCTCCTTTCTCTCGTGCCCGAGAGGGAGAGACTGGTAATCGAGCGAGACCCGTGATTACCCATTGAGGGTGGAATTCATTATAGCGAACCATCCACCTCGATACACTGCTCCTCAGGTCTCCTCCTTCTTCCTCCCATTTTACCTACCCTATCTGTCGCTCTTTCTTCTTACTATGTTTTCTCTGCGCACTTATGCTTGTCCCTTCCTCTTGTTCCTTGCATCGCTATCTTTTTCTTCGTCTTGCAATGCCCACTCCTGCGTGTTTCTTTTTCACGCTTTTCGTGCCTGTGGAGCGGGGTAATTAATTTCGTGGCTACCCTATGGGTGTGATTTAAGGGTACTTCAACTTTAGGAATTGATTGAGTTCGTGGATTCAGTGGAGTGGGATTCAGAGTTGATTATTGTAGATTGTTCACGTGGATTGTAGATTCTACAGAACTGGTTTTGGTGAGAAATCAGGTTGTGTTTGAGTAATGAGTCTTGGGAGAAGTAGATCGATGATTTATGGTACGATCTACTCTACTTGGTGTTAGAATTTCTTCTCGATAAAGCTTCCTTTTTCTCAATAAAACTATTTAAACAGTGAACATGCTTAATGATAAGAAAGTAACAATTTTTTTAAATTCTCGATATGTTAGCTTTTTTGTATAATCTATTTAGCCTCTCTACAATCCTATTACAATTTTAAATATCAGAGTATGCTTATTCATTCTACACAAATTTCAGTAGTAATATGAATACTTATATGTATACTTATATCTACGGGAGAATTTTAACAATCCCCGATTTTTCTTGGCCTCAACACCCCACCCATTGAAAAAAGCACCTAATTGTCCATGAGCGATCGAATCATTTTAGTCCCGAAATAAAAACCCGGGTTGAGTAGGACGATAAAAGAAGGAAGACGACCAAGGAAGTTGGGGGAGTCAGAATGCGAAGACGGATTATATATTTCCCAAACGAGACATGCACTTTTGACAGGTTCCTTGATGTTCACATGTTTTTCGATTTACTTCAAGTTTGCGCTATATAGTACAATACACGTCATGGTATACATCAATTAATACTTATTTCAGGACAAGGAAAATTTGAAAGGACGTCAATTTCATTTGTAGCTAGAAAGGATAGTTTAATTCAAGTAACATAACGCGTTCACATTGATAAAATTGCCCCAAATCACTCGTATTTAAGCGACTTGAATCAACTATCTTGATTAATGTGAACATGCTTAGACGAAATAGATATTTAAAGGGATGTTTCAAGTCAAGTAAAATAACAAATCCACATTGGTCAAGTTGCTTCAAATCCCTTACATTGAAGCTTCTTAAATTCCAGTAACTCGACTAATCTGGACAGGACTTAAACTGCACGCATCCGAACTTACCAAACGCATCGAGCAAGTACAACCTGCGACCAAGAAACGAATGGAGCCCCAAAACTGAATCCGAAAGAAACGCGAGTCGAATTCCTGAATCGAACCTAGATGAATCAAATTTCCGACTCAAAGCGAGGCAGCGTGGCCGAAAGTGGAAGAAAATTAGCGGCCGGTGGGTCGTTTGAGCTGTGCTGGGGCCAAAATTCAATTTGATGGAAAGGGAGCGGGAACGTTCTGTCGCGGGCCGACGCTCGCCGCCGCTCGCCGACGTTCACTTCCTTCGTCCAGGTTTTTGCTCGTCGGTTCGGCGGGCGGGGTTTTTGCCTGGGCAGAACGCTGCTCGTTTCTCGGGCACTCGCGGTGAACGACGCTCGTACGTGACAACGATAATCAGCGAGCTTAAGTGGGGTTTAATTTCCTTTGGTGCGGGCGGTGGAGAAAGGTGAAGGTGTGTCGAGGCAGAAGAGGAGCGCGGGAAGGAGAGCAGTTGGGAGGGGAGGGCGAGAGAGGGAAATGCGTGTATACACCTGCCAAGAGACATGCAGCCTCGTACACGGCATAGGCGGACCTTACGAGCCTCGGTGGCGGAGAGGAGAAGAGGAACGGCGAGAGAACAGGGGCGGGAGAGCGAAGAGAGGAGAGAGGACGGTTCGAACGCGAGCTGCGCCTCGAACAGGGACACAAGAACGTCTTGAGCACGCCCGCGCCACCTGTAATTGGGTCCAATCATCGTGGTTCTCATGTGGACTGATCACCAGGATCGTCGAGGCGATCTAACTGTAGCCTGCCCGTTCGAGCGCAGACCTAATCGCAGAAACGGGGCACTTGAGATCTCGGATCTCTTTTTACGACCTGCAGAAATCTCTGCTCAGGCTCTATCAATGAACAGTTTCCAGTTGTCGTAACGATGGGGTGAAGCTGCTGGCTTGTGGCCTCGACAGAAGGCATCGGTTATCCAGATTGTAGAGGTACTTTTGTTTCGAGTATGGAAACTGTAAAGGCGAATCTGCGGGGTCACGTTTGCTCTGTGTAACTGTTTACGTAAGATAATTTGCGTTTAATCAGCGATATCTCGCGGTTTCTTGTTCCTTCCACTCTGTGACACTTCAGACTGTCAAGCTGGAATGAGAGTTGCTGGTTGACTGCGTACTGGAGTCTCCTCGCATCTTCCGAAGGCAGCTGCCTTGACTCTACGTTGCCACAGCCTGTATCTATCCTATAACAATGCATTAGTATCTGTCAAATTCTCAATCTTGTTGAATTTAGAATAGAATTTGTCTCTTGATCATTTCATGGATATGTATTTTCGAACTTATTGACAAATTCAAAAACAAGTAGATCTGTATAATAATTAACACTACTCTTCTAAAACAACGAAATCAGCGAGATGAATCCTCGATAATTTGGCAAATTATTTTAAATTTTAATGTTAACTATGTGAAGAAGTAGTATGAAGTGTCAGAGCAAAATAAGCATGGAACATTCAAAGAATCAAAGCAATGCAGAAATTCATTACCTTACATCGAGTTTCAGGTCAGAAGTGTCAATGACAAAATCATCATCAATGGTGCTAATTTTATGTGTCCGACATAGCTCGAAGGGTTCTCGCAATCGAGTTCGCGGAGGTCAGGTGACAGTTATGAAAATGAATTCCGAATACATCAACTTACAAAGTGTTCCATGGAATTCAATACATTGAAATATTCATGACGCAAATAAGAGTCTCGTAGGCCCCGTGTAAACGATGTTTTCTCGTTTGAAATTACGCTTTAATCATTGCAGGTATAGGGAGCTCCATGTAATTAGAGTCATGTAGATAACCCTATGCATGCGCGCATTATTCATTATTATTCATAGCCATTAAAATGACAAGGTTACTTTCAGCGCTTTTAATAGGGAGATGTTGAAAATTGCAACCAGCTCATAACTTTCAATATTCCATAACACATACTCTAGCGTATAGATAATTGAAATATTTCACAAGTTATCTTTTCCCATTTTAGAAAGTGGATGCTCTTCCTGAATTCACAATTTCTACTGAATTGTATCCTAGCGAACACAAATGTTCATAAAGATATATCCTCTCCTATTACGTTTTTCAGTTTCCTCAGACATACTCTCGGTCGTCCACTCTTCCATAAATTCGCGATCTGAGCAGCGAACGATCGTCATTGGCAGGCAACGGCCCCGCGAACGAGAGGAAGTCACCGATTGGAAAAATCCACATACCGTCGGTCCTCCTCCCGCTCGCTGAAGATTATCTCAATTATGAACGCGTAAAAGAAGCAAACTCATGCCGACGTGCTCGGTCATCATCGTCGTGAGAGCGCAATCGTATTGCCTCCCTATATCTACGCGTATATAAACCTCTCCTTCGCCTTTTCCTTTTCCTCCTCCACCTCTCTCGTTTTTTCTGTCCCTCCCCCTCTGCGTGCGCGAACCCGCACATACATACGCCTCCACCTGCCACTCGACGATGAACCGCCTATAAAACCTGCCGAGGGAAGGATTTTTAACTCTGGGGACCGACGTCCACGCTTCTTCCCTCCTTAAAGAGCTTGTCCTTTCTTTTCTCCTTGCCTAGTTTGATGGTAACTGCTGGTCATGGTTTTTCTGTGTGTGCGTGTTTTTTGTCTTCTTTCTACGTTGATTGACCACTTGGAATTTAGGAATCTCTTGCTTTGAGAAATTTATTTTCAAGTTAGGAAGAAGTTTGTACTGAAAGATTTGAAGTGACCTGAGAAGCCTCAATTTCTGTATTTAGCAAATTTTGACGTTTTTTAATTCGTTAATTTCTTAAGTTTTCATCACCTTCAGCTCTCTTATGTTTAATGTTCTTCGCCTGTAAACTTCATAGTGACTCAGCTTTTCCAGTCTTCAACTCCTTAATTTTGTGACTTCTCAATTTATAAACCTCTCAAATTCTTAATCGTCAAACTTCATAACATAGCTCTTCTATTTCTCAACTTCTCCAGCTCTAAAGTTTACAGCATTTCAACAGTTCTATTCAACCTCTGAATTTCTCAATTTCCCAACATCTCAGGTTTTCATCTTCACACTCCACAGCTTCTATATTTCGTCTTCCCCTGGAATATAAGGATACCAACAACCGGATTACTCGAATAAAATCTAGGAATTGTCGCCTCAGGACTCATGAGTGTTCGCGTGGTAACGGTTAAGGGCCGATAAGCTTCGATCCAGGGTCCAGTCTGGATTATTTCTCTCGTATTCCTTGCGCGGCTGCTTTGGGTGCCCCGAGGGCTCGTTTTGGGTGCCTTGCTACTGGCTCGCTATCAGTACGCGTAATCGGTTGGCATTCTCCGCGAACAGCCAGAGAAAGAACCAAGGAACGAGGTCTCGGAAGTTATAGCGGCGCCGTGCAATAACATCAGTAAGCAGGAACGGGTCCGTACGTCATCGATGCGTACGCGAGATTCCACAGATGAGTCGTTGATACGCGGTTATTAATGCAACGCGAGTCGCTGCCCGCTACGCCGCCTCGGAGGGCGAGAAAAAGAGGAAACGGACAGAGAGGAGCTTCGTCCGACAACTTCTTCGAGCGGTGAGGTGCCAATAAAGTTTCACTCCGCTGCGCAATCGCCAGTCAGGATCGCCAGTTGCCGCGAGGTTACTTCTTATTCCAGCGCGGGGGCGAGCTTATCTGCTCGGAGACGACACCCTTCCTACCTTGTCTCTACCTGCTGTCGCCTCTTCGCGCTTTTTATTTCCTTCCGCTTCGCCGAGTATCGTGCTCTCGCGATCTCGTGCCACTCGGCGGAAGCAGCTTCGACACGATCGAGAATTTTGCGTTTTGGTTAGTGGACTTGGTTTCTTGGGTATGTGACTTTCAACGTTGCTCTTAATTCTCCTTTGAATGGCTTGCCTTGGAGTTGAATTTTGTGTTGAGGAAGAAGGAAAACAGACTGCTATGGGTCTGTATTTCAATAGAATAGTCGTTATAGAGTTAGCACTTGGTGCTAGTAATGATTTTGTGGAGTATAGGCAATATTTTTCTAAGATCAGTTCTGTAGCCAGATGGCAGAACCTCATGTGTCATGATTTTCTATTTCAGTCTGTGTTTTTAAAGTTAGGTAAACCCATAGGTAAACCCCTATATCAGCCTCTGAAAATTGATAAATCTTATCCAGATAAATATGGAAAAGTACATATCTCGATTTTAATAAAAAAGTGATATTTCAGGATCAGGTTTTGTTAGCTGATTACAGAATGCATATTCAAATTATCAAATTATGTACTTTACAACGAACGTAAGTTGAGACTCGAGATGACACAGACACAAATTAGTAGTCGTGACGTGCGTGTGAGCCTACTCAAAGATCAATCAAACCCGCATTCCTCCCAAGCATCAACTCACGATCCTCCTACTATAATTTACACTTTTCAATTATCTTACTTCTATCACTTCGTGCAAAAGAATACTTCAGTAACCTCCAAATATTCCTCCAGCATCCTTCTCCCAAACCTTCTCATCTCCCTGGCAGGCACCTAAAACGGCAACGACTAGACCTCGCAAAGAAGGAAGAATCCATCCCCGCAGTCCTGGCATTCCCCGCTAGAGTCCCGTGGCCCTGTTAAAAATACGCCGCCGGTAAGGTCAAAGGCACGCGGGGTCATAAAGCGAACGCGGTCCCGCCACCCGCGTGCAGCGAATAATAATAATTAAACCCGCTTAATTACCGGCGCGTTGCCGCGAAGGATTCGGACGGGCGATAATTCAGCGGCGACCGAAGAATCCCGGCGGGTTCGCGCGTCGGCGTAGCGCGTGCACCGCGATCCCAGGGAGGGTGGACGGTCGTCGGTGTCGCGAGGGGGCAGAGATAGGCTGCAGAAGCACGAAGCAGTTAATATTGTCCTCGGAGGGCATATTTTACGGGAGATACGATCTTCGGGATGCCTCGCTAAAAGCTACACGTGTTTATCAGCGTAAGTCCCTCCTTTCTATCCTCCTTCCTTTGCCCCCTCCGCTTCACCCCTCTGCATCTCCTCCTCCACAGCGTCCCCATCGCGGCGACCGCTGTTCCTTTCGGGGTAAACGTTTCGCCGGGAGCGTTCGATCGCTCCCCTCGCCCCCTCCGCGGTTATCGAATCTGTATCTCGAGAAGCGGCCGCCGATCTCGCCCGCTCGAATTTGTATTCGCGCGGTCGTGTCGCGCCGCGGCTTGCACGCCCCAGCGTCCGGTGAAAGTAAATAGAGCTCTGACGCGGCGGGGACGTTGATGAAGGGGCCTTACTCTGATCGATGGGATCGCGGCGCACTTACGTCGCGAACGGCCCGCGATGATAAAGGTCCGCGCGGGGAGTTTAGATCCCGCATGAACGGGTGATAACGAGGTGGTTCGATTACCGTTTGGCCTCCAGAGCCCTCGGCCGGTTGAGATAAATGCGCGAGATAGGGGGCTACAAATGATCGAGGACCGCCATCGCGCGTTTCAATATCCGAGCAAACACGCGCTACCCCGTGTCGCGTAACGACGCGACCGCGAGGCGAGCTAAGCTGGGATACTTTGGAGCATTACGCGGGTAAAGGCTCTCGAGCGCGGTTACTCAATCGACCAGCGATTGCTCAAACTGTCATCTTTGTATGGAGCACCGCTCGCGTGCAAATGATAAGTTAATCGAGCTTACTTGATCGTGGAATATCGTTTTTCATAGACACCCTTAGAACACAGCGGGACGGCGATATTAATAAATCCTTCGCTTATCCTGTTGCGAAACGAATTTATAGAGTGTGCTAGGTTTCTCTTGTGTATGAGGAGCGATTGGGGACAGTTTTATGGGATTAAAAAGCGTTTATGTGGCGCGCTATTAGACAGATTACGATGTTTAAGTTCAGTGGTAGCGATTCAAGCGATTGTTCAATTATATAAAGAGAGGCTTTGAACGGAGTCAAACTGGTCGTTTATGGGAACAAGGCAAGGGTGCTTGAGGAGTAACTCTAATTAAATAAGATAATCCTTTATTACCGACTATATTATTGTAATGAAAGGGTTGAAACAATTTTATTCAAATAATATACAAGCTTGTAAAATGCGCACAGGAGGAAAATCATTGGCTGCGTAATAATGGTTTCAGCGAAATGATATGCATCTACCGGTGATGTCGATATACTCCTGCTCTGCCTTTCTGGATATCTCTCTGCCGCGATCCAGATATCGGTAGCCAAATTTTACATACTTTATCCTCGTCCAGCTGGAGGTGTACGCCCTTATGATAGCGTTCATCGTGTTCACTGCAATTAATTGTTTGTAATCTGCTTACCTAACTTCACAGACGAGATTGCACGTTGCGCGCCGCGCGCACAGTGGCCGGTGTTATCGTGTACGTTTTAATGCGCTTGAAAATTGTCGGAGGAACCTGAAATTTGGGGCATCGGGTTGGGTTCGCGCAGCCGATCCGCCAGTTTTTGCGTGTTCTCTCGAGAAGAGCAGCTTGCAGCCCGTGATGATACGGTACACCTATGATTTCATGCGTTGTAAATATTCAGATGCAACGAACTCGGGGCGAGGCAACGTCTCATTCGAGCAGAAGTAGCTCCAGATCGTCACGATACTTGGAGAAACTGAACACAATTTGTCGATCATGTAAAAAAGTATAAAGATGTCTCAAACGGGTATTTATATCTCTGACTATTAATTAGGACTTCATTTTCAAAATTTTACTTTCCTCACTGCAACACAAGTTGCTGTTCTTGTCAAAGGTTGAAACTTATCTTCTATGAGAATTATCAATTTTATGAAGAAAAATATTTAATTAACATAAATTAATAACGATTCTAATTTTATGATCAGAGAATAATAAAATTTAAAGACGTATTTGTGGAATTATTAAATAGAGATCAGTGTTAAATTGTGATGCATTCTAATCTTCGATACTCTAAACCTGTCTCTTATTATACGTTGTGCTGAGTTTCAACGTTGTGTTCATCCGCAGCATTAAAATCCACTGTATCATGCGTGAATCTTGAGTATAATGTCTGTAAGTAAATGTGACGGAACATAAGATTTGTTTATCAAAAGATTTAAGAACTGCGATCTCCGCGACAACCTGTATAAAGGTATAGGTACCTTTAAGCGGATTGCCGCGTCGAGATGGTTCGATTGAGACAGCAAAAAGACAAAAGGGACTTGGAATCCGACTTGAATGGCCAGTCTCCGTTAAATATTGAGAAGATAACGAGCTTAACTGCAATAATAATTTTAAGTAAAATCATGAAGTGACGAATAATTACGTAGGTGATTATTACTAATAACACATAGAGATATACTATTAAAATTTGAATCTCCAATACTTGAATAAGTATTGAAGAACTTGAAAATTTGAATATTTGAATTTAAATATTTAAAAATTTGAAAATTTTTCGATTTGTAAGTTTACAAATTTTATGTGAATGTCACAACTAAGAATAATACAGGATGAAAATTGAAGCTCTTACCAGGCACCTGTGTAACATTACAAGGTGACATGAATGATAATTTATGCCTATCAGTTGGGACAAAATACAGCACTTAACTTTCACCGATTTTACGATAAAATTATTTAATAACTGTCGAACCGTTATCAAACTGCAGTCTTCACACTGGTTAGGCTTTTAGAAATGAATTATCGCCATAAATGACGGTCATGAACAACATGAAGTGTTAGAGAAGAACGAGGTAACAATCGATTGCGCGCGTATGGAAGAGAATCACGATTCGCATAAATAGTGCCCGCATTAATAACTCTCATTCAGCGGTTATAGCAACCTGGTTACAATTATAAAACGAAAAATCTAAAAGAAGGGAAATGATAATTGTATGGTTAGTGGTACAGCAAAATACGTGAGAGGTAGAGCAATCGAATAAGAGGATAATCGGTCGCGCATGTCTGCACAGAATAAGGAAGCGCCAGAAGGTGCCGAAATAAAATCAAAGATCGCGCCTGGCAGACAGATAAATGCGAAAGAACCAGCATCGATTTGCATATTCTCCATTCGTCGTATTACAACAATAAAATGCTGGTAAACACATGTTTCCTGGTACATTACGACTTGCCTTTTCGACAGTGGGCCTCGTTCGAGATGTTCCACCTTTTCGTGTCTTTCGCGGATGGGATTCGAGCTACCACCATAGTAATCGCAAATTATTCCAACTTGTATTCTGTGTCAGCCTTGTGCCGAGCCTTGGTTCTTTTATTCTTCATTGGGTTCGTTTGATAAAAAATCTATGAAACTACTACTAAAAAGAAAATGTTTGATCGATGAAACAGAAGGTATTAAAATAGAAATAAAAATTCTAAAAAATTTTATGGAGTCACATATAAAAATATGTAAAAACTCAGCAAACTTCACAGTCTAATGTATCCTTACACCTCAGTAAAATATTCCAAGTCTGTCAACTTTATTCAAACGAATTTAAGGTCCATTCATGCAATCGACGAGCCGAGCACAAGCCAAGCCGAACAATTACACTGACAAAACACATATGATAGTGTTTTATCATTTGTAATTGTGTATTTCTGATTTTTTGCTAGTATACATATGTGCTCGGCTCATCGGTTGCATAAATGTACCTTACAGGGATCTTAAAAGTCCATTTATTCTGTCACTACATTATTTAAATAATTCAAAACACATTCTCTGTAGCCTTCGAGGTATTAAATGTTAACACAAAGACAAAATGCATCGACGTATTAACTCGAGGCAAGTTGCGCGGCGGTATTTGGCCAGTGCAGCAGTACGTAAATCAGTAAGTAAATCAGCGCCGGATTAAAGCGACGCGTTCAGCCGAGGCACTCACCGTGCACGCGTGTCACACGCGCCTCCATCATGAGCGCGCGCCGCTGCCTACCCTGCCAGCGTAGACACAAGACGAGGAAAGAGTTCTTGCCGCGAGCGAACCAGCCGAGCTATTCTGATTTTTGCCGCGAGCTATCTAGGCGCAAAAAAGGAGCACAGGCCAGACAATCGCCCGCCCGCCCACGCAGCGGAACACTTATGCGCGTACGCGGATACACTGCGTTACATACGTTCCGTAATATCTGCGTAAAGGTAGCGAAGAATTACTCTGTGACTGTGATCTGTGAATTCTAGTTTGAATTAAGTTTGGTCTAGTTTTTGCCTGGAAAGGCACTGTGCAAACGAAAATGAAAATTACGATATTAGTAGGTTTGTATTTTCTAAATTAAATGACTTATAATCAATTGAAAATTATTTAGAAGAACTTGTTAAATGAACACGTAGTAGGTGTGGTGTATATTATGTACATATTTGAAAATGATGTAAGTGGGAGGAAATGGGAGTCCATAGAAAATGCGGGGCCCGTCGATGGGTTAATGAGAAAATGATAATTTATCGTGAATGGTTGAGGTGTGAAGAGATTCATGGTGCGATGATTAAAATTGAATCAATAGAAAAGGAAGTTGCAGCAAGTAAAAAGTTTGTAATTTTTATTTTGTAGTATAGGTGTGGATCTCCTATTACTCTTAATTTAAAAAACATGAACCTCTCAGAAGATTTCATCTCACGTATGTTCCCTAGTGCTAATGCTATAGATGTTCAATCAGAAAATTTTCTGTTCGCTCGTCTCAGGAATCCTATATTTTCTAGAAGCTTAGCTCTAAATGCAATTTACCAACCCTAATTAATATGACACTGTACTAAGATTTTATATCGTTATATTCTTACTATATTTATGTATTATGTACTGTATTCGTATATTTATCAGTACTACATACTTTAGTATATATTCCAATACATATTTTAGCATCATATTTTTTTTATTGTACTTTACAGTGTTGTATCTTTTATGATCCCTCCTTCTTTTGATTCTCCAGGTTATATTACTTTTATTTCTTACGTTTCCCAATTCTTCTACTTGTATTTATAACAAAAGGTTCGTCCCATTAATAACAACAACAATAATACCAATAATTTTTTATTTTCGAGTTGCCATAAAATCATCTCCCTTGCACAATAAGCTCACTAATGAGTCCAATAAGAACACTTTGTTACATATCAAAGTCATCGAAACCCTCAGTATCCTTATTACCAACACTTGAAAACCCAATGACGCAGACGACGAGTATCGCGTTGATCTTTTCGCCCGATCCCAGGACAAGGCGCGCCGCGAATTCCACGGCGGCCAGCTCGTGCGTATTGTTGCACGCGAGCGAGCTGAATTCGGCGAGCGTGTACGGCAACGAGTTTACGCGCTCGACGTACTCGTTCGAGGCGCGACAGGACGTCACGGCAGTCGATAGCCGTTCCTGTGTCCCAGCACAGCCGACACGCGCTGGAAACGGGGGCTCGATCGTCGACATTTTGAAACCGGTCTCGGAGGTCCGGAACGACTCCTACGCTCCTGTTGGCTCGCGTTCGCGCGTCGCGAAATCGATCGACGTGCGGCGAATTTCGCTGACGCGGCGATTTCCATACGGCGGCACGTGTTTCAGATAATATCGATACATATATTCCCCGCGAATGCGTTTCCTTTCCTCGGCGAGATACCGCGACGATAAAACAAGGCGAAACGGGGCAGCGTCGTCGAAGCAATTTTCTTTGGTCTCTGGCTCCTCGGGTAGCCGAAAACGGTCTCGGGGGACTGCTTTTAAAGTACACACGCAGATCGTATCGTGTTATTACCGTGCTACGTGATAGCAATAATTATGGGGCATAAAGTACGGAAGTTCGCTGTTGCTCGTGATCTCCCGCGATTCGAGATATAATGCGCGTCAGGGAGCCGATGAGAAGTTGGATTGCGTCTAAGGGCCTCGTGTGCAAATTTCTCCAGCGAGGCTGCTCGGTTTCGTGAGTCGAATCGATAGACACGGGCCCGGCCCGCGAGACAGAGTTCTCACAGGGCGACGGGACAAGAGAGCAAAATAATCTCTGGCCCCCCTGTCCATCTTCCCTCCTATCGTTCCCTCTCCGTGGCTCGTTCTTTCGCGAGACCGAATCAGTTCGATGCATTACCACCCTGACATGGGCGCCGTCGTCTTAATTCCCATCAAGCTTCTCGGTTCTGATACTAATCTGGCAGTCGGCTGGTCGCCATACGATCACGATGACTCGCGCCTCTTTTTCTCCTCTCGCTTCTTCGACGCTTCCTCTTTCTTTCGTTCGGCTGGACCGAAATCCAAACGTCTTAATCCGACGTACAAATGGACGCCAAGGCGGCACCTTTCGTCCCGCCTGCCCGCTTTAGTATATTCTTGCCCGTTTCGAGGTTTGATCGCCTCGTCTCGATGTCCGCAAATCCTCCAATCGATTTGGTCGCGCGCGAATTGGACCACCCTCTTCGTCTTGTGTCTTGCTATCGATACATCCGCGGCGTGTTGACTTATCCCTTCACGAAATCTTGTTTCTTCGTTAAGCGGAGATCGATTCTGATTATTCGATTCGATCGTGGTGATTATTGTGTTTGATGTGGTAGAATATACTGTGTAGTTTTAAACCTTAGCGCTTAACACTGGGTATGTCTGTCAGTGGTGTAGTGAAAACCAATTTCAGTGTTCTGAAAGGATTAAAGAAGGGAGAATAAGTTGAACTGGATTTATCTTAACTTTGACTTGTATACAAGGTGTTCGAGTACAGGTGTCAGAAGATTTAAGGAATGCTTCTACATAACAGAATAGAAGAAAAAACAAGAATTACTTGAATTAATACAAGAATTATTCTACTGTTGATATGCAGTTGGGTAAGGCACAGTGAAGTCAGTAGAATAAGTCTCGAGTCAGACATATTTCACGCGAATTGTAGACACTTTTAACAAGTCTGAAACGAAGCTTCAAACTCATTTTCATCATTCTTAATCTTCGTCTTATTTTAGTATGTAAAATCAGCCCTTAACCCTTTTAGTGCCGATCAATCATATATCGTCTTTCAGTCAGGGTAAACTGCTTCGGTTGACATTAAAATGGTTAAAATTTCTAACATCAATAATCGAAAATCTTGTATAGCCTATACTTATTCTATTAATTGTACATTTTTCTACATTGTGGTCAAGAATTTTGAAATTTGGAACAAATTTTATTTATTACCAAACCTATAGGTAGGTTTATAGAAAGTGTTTCCTGGTGTACATTGCAGTAGTGAAGTCAGGAATTCTTCTGGGATTATTTTCGTATCCTGAAATTGTAGTATTTTCTACTACAACACGATATACGTCACATATTTCTATCTTCGAAATATTGTCTTTCAGCAGCAATCTCCATGCCATACTACGAATATTCTTAAATTCTGTATATATAATATTCTTAAGAAGATTCCTAGTACATATATCCTGTTCCTGTTATCGAAAGATGAGGTTCATTTACTCTTCCACAGAAGATTCCCTCAGGCCCTCAAAGTATCTTATTCCATTTCCCAACTCCTTCAACTTCCACGACACCACATCTTGCAATCAGTAGTACTCGATACGCCAGCACTCTATTTTATTACAAACTATGTACAGTACGTGTCCAGCTTAACACCCTCCTCTTCGAGAAAGGAACTCACATTTGCATCGTTTCCCGCAGTTCCTTACCATGTCCCCACATACCTCCGTCTCCTATCGCGTCCGATGATACGCGTGGGAAGGTAAAGAGTCGCCGATAAGCCGCGACTCAATCGGGTCCCAGTAGGTGCTGCTATACAGGGGCTATTGTGCTCCCTTCGATAATCTGCGGCTGAATGAAAGAGTCGATAGACGCGTAATCCTCGTGCAAGCAGAGGGGTGCAAACAAGAGGAACTTTTTCTCGGGCGGTGCGAAGTCCAGTCGGGGACCACCAGCCCCCTGTCAGTCTCCCTTTTCTCTCCCCGCTTTCTTCGGAGGTTCCTTCTCGCGTCTCGCGGACGTCGTGCAGCGTATCGTTCGAGAAGGCCAGAAAGGCTCGTCGAATCTCTCGAAGGACTCTCCAAGCATTCTCGCTATTGCGTTCGCAGATTGATCGGCAGATACAACCGCGGACGTGGCCCTCCCTTTAAAGGATTCCGCTTGTTCGTCTTCGCCGTGCGCGGGATGTTCCCTCGATGAGCGTTCGCGAGCGTCGCGCTCCTCCATCGACGTGTTCGTGTGATAACGAGCGGGTAATGGACACCGTGGCTGTTTAAGGATGAGGATAAGCAGAGAGATTCCCAAATCGAGAAATGCCAGGGCTGTCAGGACTAGCGTCAGCTTATCTCGATGACCTTTCCGCGGAAAAGTTCACGGCGAAGAAGAATGCGTCGATTGTACTTTGGCTACGATAACTAGCTTGACGCGCGGAAAAGTCGAGAGTTTCGCTGGGGAGATTGCTAGAAATGCGGAGAAAGAGACTGAAGAAGCGATGGTGAATGTGGAGTACCATCGAGGCAGATAATGGATGGGTTATGTGTAGTGAAAGTATTGAGTGTTGGAATTGGTTTTTAGAAGGCTTTGAAAGTGCATATCCTGGAGAATCTTTATAGACTTCTGAGAGGACATGGATATGCAGGTCGCTCAGGAAGCATTCGTGGAGGGAAATTCGAAGGGAGTAGAAAGTAGCATTTAAATTCATATTCTTCTCATATATTCATTTTTATGAACGTACTAATTTGAACGCAATCAAGTCCAATTATCTTTTCTTACTTCAAAATATATCGTCCCTGTTAAAAGGATTATTACACGAGTTTCGTTTTAGATCGACTCGAGCAACTGCTGGAAATCAGTGACCCCCCAAACCTGATCTCTTTACCAGACGATTTAATCAAAGCCCCCCAAAAAACCTTCCTCTCTCCCCAAGCGTCTTCTCACGTCTTAAACCACCGATTCGTTAATTGCACGCTCTCAACGCGGACGTAAAGCAGAAAAGGAAAAAGAGTGATGTCTCGTGCTCGAGGGGCGTCAGTCAGCCCCCGAGGATCGCATCCACGGAGAGGATGAAACGAAACGGCTCCAATTCGCTTTACGACCGCAATTTCGCGGGCATTACGGGCCCCGTCGCACTTCCGTTATATTTTTCTCGGTACGTGGCGCGCGAGGCCGACCGAGGCACGGCGTGCGAGAGGTGACTAAAACTTTTCACCTCCGCCTTAAACGGGATAATTAACCGTCTCCGCGGCGGGTAACGGTAAAAACGTAATATTTCAGCGACGGCCCTCGCTGTCGGTACAGCACAGGCATACGGTACCGTACGCACATTGTGCCTCTTCGGCTCGTACCCGCCCCTGCGATGCTCGCGCATTACGCACCTTGTAATTTCGCCCAATTAAAAGCGGCCAATAGCGGCGCGCCGCGGCACAGCCTCGACCTAGACCACGCTCGGCCGCGTTCCTATTAGCGACGATAATTGCTGCCGCTCCTACACGGGTCGGGCGAGAAAAATTTATCGCGCGGAGCGCCCGCCAGGACGAGAACAATCCAGTGAGCTGCGGTACCGTTCGACCCGCGAGGAGAAGCGTAATCGCGCGCTGCTTAACCTTAATGCCCACGCGCTCCGAGGGAAATTAAGTGTACGAGGTCATGAAGAAAGCGAGGCCATTGAAAGTTATGCGTTGCGCTGCAGGCTGAGTGAGTGGAGATTGATTATTCTATTGGGTGTTTGATGTGACGTCGGGTGTGTGGTGACAAATTCTATGAGGTAAATGTCTTAATACCTGGACGCTTGAGATATATGTGTGGTTGTGAGACAAGAAGACTCATTTGTGTGTTTTTGTTTTCGAGATGTTGGGGTTTGTTTTTAGCTACAATACTGTCTTATGGACTTCTGTCTTCTCGAAGCCTTGTTTTTTAGATGAGAAGGTTCTTTTGATAGCTTTTCTTCTTTCTGAAAATATACATTCTGTTTTCTTGATGTCTATTGAGGACTTAACTCGAGTTTTTTGAAAATGTGAGATGGTTTGTTTTATCTTATAACCACAGATACGTCCTAGGAGGTAATCAGTCTAAAAATGCATGTCTCGATACTTGAATTGCATGCCAGTAGCTATACATTCTATTTTATGATACTTTTTTTAATCTGTAGATATTGTTTTTGATTAAGTACATAAGAATTTAAGCTCAAAATTAAATAAATTTAGTATTAGTGTCTAGGTATTGGGACGTGGTCGGCTACTGGGACGTTAACCTTACATTGATATTAGAGGGTACGCGTAGGTGCATTATCCGAAAGTGATCACTTCATTACATTTCTTCATACAAATGTATTCCCTATTTAAATAGAATAATATTACCATTTAATATAAAAACTGTTCTTTCTCGAATAATAACACAAAAGGAAGAAATTTTGGAATTTTGCTACTGTTGTAGCAAATGAACGACGTATTCTCTCAGCTGACTATTCTTATATCTAAGGATACATACTTACCTGAGGGTACAATTATAGCAAGTTACTCTTGAAAATCAACTTTACTAATATATATATGTACAGGGTGTCCGACGACAGGTGTCAGAAATTTTAAAGAGTAATTTTACATGCTAAAATAAGATAAAAATGAGGATACATGAAATTGCGTTTCAAGCTTCGTTTGCAAGTTATTAATTCTTGAGAAAATGCCTAAAATACGCATGAAATGTGTCTGACTCGAGACTCATTCTACTGGTTTCGCTATGCCTTACCTGATTAATGCACGCTGGCAGTAGAGTAAGTCTCAAGTCGGACATATTTTGCTCGAATTTTAAGACACCTGTTATCCTACACCCTGTATTATACAATCAATCACAAAATATCTGTGACACAAAACATGGTAATCTACAATTAGTTCTATGTGCCTTTTCTAAGTCTATGATTAGTTGAATTGGTGATGCATTGGTGTAAGAGTGTAAGGTATTTTTAACCGTCAACATGGAATAGGACAGATTAGAAATACTCTCGAGAGCAGATATCATGAAAAACTCTCAGGTGAACATGTACGGTTTAAATTCTGATAGCTTGACTAACACAAACGTAGTATAAATCCCCATGCACACGAGCGATATTTTGACGCACAATCTTGTTGTGATCATATGTTCATCTTCGTTGTTTCTAATTGGGAAAATAAAGAAAAACATATGATCGCAACGAAACCGTGCGTCAAAATATCGGTTATGCGCATCAGCTCTAAATCATGGATTTCCTAGGTAACCTGACCAACGTGTCACCTTTACAGACCCAGAACGAAACGCACTCCTCTCCTTTTTTCTCCTCTTTATGTACCTTATCTTGCTCCAACATCTCTGGCATCATCTGTAACATAGATCACATTGGTATCATTCACCTTTCTCTGATATAATATTTTGTAATGATCGACAGATCCCAAATACGAGCTGGAGGACACATTAAGCTCACTGCTATAACAGCGAACGCTGCTGAAACTATCTACCTCCACATAATTTATTGAGTCCCGCGGTGTATCGGGACGTGATACATGTCAGTTGGCAAGGAATTAGCGATTCCTCAGCGGCACGGATACATCCTGGTTCGGCAGTATCGACATTTTATACCGTTAATAAAATTCAGTAGTCAAAGCAGCTGGCCAATTATGTCAGCCCCGGGACATAATTCTGACAGTACGATCAATTCGGGTGAACGATTGGTGGGCACGTATGACTACAGAGTTGCGGCGAAAATTATCATGCTCGTCTATACTGACGGCGTTGCACCTGCGGTTCATTATGTGCCGCGGCTACCACGAAACGCGCGCCGCGCGATAAGAATATCCAATTTAAACGATCGTTTCATAATTCTGTTCGTATCGGTGCATCGGTAACCGGAGAATTTAATTTCCAGGCGTAACACGGGCCGAGTTACAAGGAAAGAAAATTACCGACCAGGGCAACGTTTCTATCGGCCAGATTGAGCTGACGTCGATCCGTCCAACTTTCCTTAATGCAATTTCTGCCTACATTGACTCCGATAATAATGAACCTCGCGAGTCAGATATGGGCTTCGGTATTCAGATAGCGACTTCCTTAAATGTAGCGGAATGAGCGTGGTGTGTACGCAACGAACCGTAGACAAGACCCGTTGGACTGTGTTTGGCGCGATACTTGATCGAAATAACGCAGGCGAAAATGGGTATTGAATCTGGATAGGTAGGTCCAGAATTTAGCTGCAATCGATTCTGGATTTACAGGATCTACTGGAACGTAAAGCTGTAGAAAGTCCGCGGAGATTCAGTGGTATATAATCAAACAAGTAGAACAAGTAGAATTAAATCAGACAGCGTAGAAATTGCAAATAGGCAGTAGTGAAACTAATTTTATTGAGTTGAGCTGGCTTCATTATAATCGAAGAGAACATTTTCTTTCTATTAAACAGTTTTACTCGGTTTCAATTACTTATGTAATTCTAATATCTATCGTTCTTTGTGTTCTTGCAGGCGATCGTCATACGTTGAACTCATCGACACGGGTCGCGAATTACGTGGATGAAAATGGAGGAAAATGTACGAAGCGCATGGGAGCGGCTGAATCTTACGGTAAGTGCACGTAGCGCTCATTAATAACGCGATTATTAGGCGCGGCGCCAGCCCCGTTACGCTATTCGGCTCCTAACCTAATTGGCATGGACAATCGGCTACGCCATGAGCCGTTTCTTGCGTCGATGAATTTATCTTCTTTCTTGCGGCTCGTGATGCGAGCCATAATTCTCCGTCGGCCGCTTGACGTCGCTCCTTCGACGAATAAATTTTTCTCTGTCTGAATAGGCGCCGTTGTTTTAACACCCACGCATTACGACGATTAGAGGCGGCTCTTTTCCAAATGATCTCGATTAGTCAGTTCCTGGGTGAAGTTCTGCAGTTTGGTGAAAGATTGCAGTAGTCAGGAAATTCGGGGAAGGTACTTGGTAAGAGGCTTGAAATTATATTAACCCTTAGCTGATGTGATGGGGTCACAGTATTTGTACTAATTCAATTTGTTACGATAGGGATCCAAAGTGACTCAGGTCCTTTTCTGACATTTTTCAAGAAAGCAAAGTGTGATCACACAGTTTTGAATGTTAAATTTTCTTTAATAACATAGCATAAATAGATTATCTAGGTACTATTATTCAATTAAAATAAAGAGACAGCAGTAAGATTTGGGTATAAAATTCGATTTCGAAAGAAATGAAATTGGGTTAGTCTAGATCTAAGGTACCGTTACTATAAGTCAGTTTTCATAATGAAATAGTAATAACCTCGTTGCATATTGCAACAATATTAGATATTGCATTAGCTAAGGAGTCAAAGGAGTGTAATGGAGCAATGTCTCCGTAATTCTATTATAAAAGATATGGTTTACCAATTGCTGTCTATTATTTCTTGTACCATTGTCGGTCTATTAGCTCTATAACTACATAGGAACCGAATAATAAATTCAACACTTAATATTTCGTGTCAAATTACACCACATCGATAAAGATCAGAATCAAATAGCACAGTCTAACAAGAATATTTCTATTCCGAACAATTGTACATTTTCATCTTTATCGACTGTAACGCAGAAAATTGATTGACTAACAGCTTCTACTACTCCACAAAATCTATAACACCTACCACTTTCGTGCCACTCTAATATATCATCGACACTCGTTCACGAAAAATCTATCCACGCTCCAAGTAGAATAGCCCCGCGAATAATACACGTCAAGTCGCCATCAACTCGACCTATTTACGAGTGCGCTCCATCTTCTCTTTCCCCAAAATCTCGGATCGCGACGAACACCTGTACACAGCATCTCTGCTAGTCGCCCAATCTCGGGAATTTCTATTCTCTCGAAACGACTCGTCGATTATCGCCGCCTTCCTTTTCCAGCCACGTCTCTCATTGTATCCTGGTCAGAGCGAAGGGGCGAGGACGCTGTATCGGCGTGCACGGGATGCCGGAAAAGGGATCCATGGATCATTGTTTTTGCAGCGGGACGCGAGAGACGGGACAGAAACGGAGGGCATAAATCCCTCGAGCGACTTTCATTGAACGTAATTGGATCGCGGCCAATCGGCGTGGTCGTCGTTGCTCGTCGTTGCTCGTCGTCGAAAGTTCTGCCCCCTCGCGTCGAAATTGAACGTCGGCCAAGAATCGCGATCGACGGGAGCGTGTCCGCGGCCGCGAAAGAAATCGCGAGCCCTCGAGGCGTCCGGAAGCGCGGCAGAGGGGAGCCGCGGATTGTATTCGCGTGATCCGATCGGGCTCGCGGAGTAACGAGCTTCCGGTCGATCGCGACTCGTTCTACAAAGTTATAATTACAAACTGGTACGGTTTCTCGAGAAACGGTCTGCTGAGAGCATTCAGAGAGCCGGTTATCAAGACCTGTCTTGTTAGGTCCGTATACATTTCCGATGATAACGATTGCGATTAAACCGCTGGAATTAATGCCTTCGCCGCGGTCCGCGGACAGATAATCGTCCGTGTAGAGCCGTGGAAAAGTTCGTAACGTTTCTCTTGGCCATAAAATTTGTAGTCGTTACGGTTTCTTTTCGTGTCAGATTGCGAGCCGCCGCTGACTTAATTCGACACGACGTCACGGATGAACGTTATGGCACCTCTAATGGGACGGCTACTTACAAAATAAGATCGTCTGTCATCCTATTCCTCGTTCTCGCTGCCACGCGAACGACCGCTGTTTCCTTTTTCTCGTCGCTCGATATTGTCACGCTTCGCGAGACGACGCTTCGGCTCCCGATTTCACCAAAAAGGAGGATCTCTTCACGTCCCGTCGATTTTACACCGAGCCTCTGAATTAGTCGCCTCCTTTCCGTCAGTGTCGTAATTTGTGACATCGTTAGAGACGAACGCGACGATTTTAATGGGCGATTAGCCGCACAGAAAAAGTGTGTGCTGAAGGCATCGTTTCCTTATCTAGTTCGACGACAGAGTGTATTTCTTTTCCTCCTGGTAATGTGCCTCCATGTTATTTTCCTTTCGAAGATGCGGTCGATGCTTCTGTTCCTGCTTTCACTTAAAAAGAAGAAGGAGTAGTAGGTAAAACGATTAGAGATACAGAGTTCTTTAGAATTCTGGTGAATCTGAGTGATGGGCGAGTAAACTGGATTAGTACTTGTAACTCTATTCATTTATTTAGCTCTATCCTATAGAGCTACTTACCTAACTCAAGTCACGTTTGAATGCTCAAAGGGGGTCTTCTATTCTATAGCGTGACTTCTAGGTTCTTTTGAATTTTTTTTTGCGTAGAAACTATGAAGCATGTTTCATTTTGAAGAAAATCCATTATAGTGTACTGTGTACCGCGATCTTGTCAGACATAAAGAGATTGAAATGATTCTCAATGTGAATGAGTTTGGCTATCATAGATGCCAGAAGAAAAGGAGAAATGTATAATTCAAAGAATTGTGACACTTTGAGGTTTGATTTTTCATAGATTGATCTTCCTCATGTCTTTCGTAGAATTAATAAGCAATAAGAAACACAAACACAAAATATCGTGTCAATTCATCAAGTAGATTTTGAAATATCATGAAAGCCATGAGAGGATTTTCTTTTTAAGTCATTACGTTCTACTGTCTCAACTTTTTTCTTTCAAAATTTCTTTCTCTTTATTAAAAAAAGAATAAATAAATATTTGTGAATTATAAATGAATAAATATATAAACAAATGCTGTGAGCCGAAAATGTTGAATTCTGAACAAATATTCAAAAGAACATAATACAGTAGAAAATTAATAAATATTTCTGAAATATGAACAAATACACAAACAAATGCTGTGTGTAAAGATATTAAACTTCGTAAAAAAAAATTCAAGAGAAAATAATACAGTAAACGAATCCTCTGAATCTCTCTCGTAATCTTCTTAGTTAATTAAGCCTTTCGAAGCCACACACAGTGTTCCTGAATTCACGACCGATCCAGAGAGAAACCGCGTTTCATTCTTCCCTAAACCGAGATTATAAACATATTAGGGTCGCCGCGGCGGTTGCGCACGGCGAAACGGTGCCGGGTGTTTCCAGTCACGTATCCCTGGTCTAATAATCGCTGGATCGTGCTACGTCCCCGTGTGCAACACGCCCTGCGCTGCACTACCGCGAATGCAGCCGCGATTTGCATACAATCGCGCGTCGCATGGCTCCGACGTATCGTTTCGCGCGTTTTCAAGACTTCTTTTCCCCGCCACGGTGTCCCCGACGCGTTACAGGGCACCTTAGTGCGTCCCACGAATGAGATATAATGCCTATAAGCCGGCCGATCCGCCAGTCACTTATTTTTACTGCCACGCTGAAAAGTATCAACGATTGTGCCCAGTGAGCCCGTTTCAACCTCGCGCCGCAATACAGCCATTATTATTTATTGTGTTACAATGCGAACGGCGTTCGATGGTAATTCGATCGCGATGTGTGTCGCTCGATCGCGTTTACTTTGCTGTCCTCGTTTGCTCGACCCTTCGCGAAACGCGATGGGACGTTTATCGGTCTTTGACTGGGAGAGAGAGGCTATTGAAGAGTAGATATAACAATTTGTGGAACTTCGTTCTTTGTGAAGAGGTTGAGAGAACTGGAAGCCCAGTTGTATACAGTAAACCCTCCTATGACGTGGTACTCTCGTAACGCGGTTTCCATGCTACATGGAATAAAAATTGTCAGGGACCTCCTGTAACACGGTACCCCTAAAACGCTGTTTTCTTATAACGAGGTAGTCTTAAAACGCGATGTTTTGATAATATGTACGCTTTTACGGTTGAGATTAATGGGTAATTTCCTTCTTTTCAGGCACGTACATCACCATCATGGTAGGAATTATTCTGATTTACACTAATTCTGAGCTTTTTATAGCGCGGTTTCCATATAACGCGGTACGTATTAATCGCGTTGTAGAAGGGTTGATTGTATATAGTAATATTGAAGATGAACTTCAGTAGTAAGTTGATCTAAGATAATTTAATCCTTTTGTTAGTGACAGGTTACCAGAGATAGATATGTAAATAGAGACTGTAGTACTAAGAATGACTTCAAGAATTCATGATTAGGCTCGTCATTTTATTATACATTTGTAAGGGAAAGCACAATTCCCTGTTAGAGACAGGACAAAACCTCGGGACGTGGTTTCTTTACGAAAAAGGCAGAAAATATTCGTGACGCATGAGGCTCGCGGACCGTTACGCGAAGAAACGGTTATGCTGCAATAAATCTGCCCACCGACACTGATTGCTTCCATAAATCGATCGACTTATTAAATCAATTAAATCGATTTATTAATTTTGACGCAGAAATCGCGCCGCCTCCCCTCGACCCCTTCTTCTCGCTTTCTCTTTTCCTCTAGCGACCCTTGCACGAGTTGATTGATTTATCGACTGTAATCAATTTCGCGCCGAAAGTTTCGCATGTATAAGTAATTTTTCGCCTTGCGTGGTCCTCTCGTCTTTGGCACGCCGCCATGAATTCGTCGAGCACGTTATCGACTACCCCCGCGACGGTGACAGCCACTTGATAGACGGCAACGTGTTCTGCCTTTCCGCGGATGAAATAATTTCCTGGAAGCTAGGGTGCGTCGTATAATCCCTGGTCCCTGTTATGGAGGAATTCTGATTCGAAGAAGTTAGAAACTGAGAAGAATTCTTAAAGTTATGACTGATTACCAGGGTTCAAGTAGAACATAGATCGCAAAATTGATAATTAAATTCAGAGCAATAATTCAAGAAGTCCAACTTTTTAAAATATAAAAATAGGCTATTTCATCTCCTGAAACTCAGCTGGAGATTGATTTGCATAAGTAGACATTTAAATCACTTTAGGAAATACAGAGTTTCGGTACACAGAATTTCCGAACTAGGAAATGCTTCCAAGCATTCCAAACTCTCTAAGATACGTTATCGTAAAAGTTCACGTCGATCACCTCTATCAACCTGTTGGTCGTCCATTTTCACGGTGCATTGCACAACAGATTGCGAACGATCGAACGATCTTGCAGTCCAGACGCATCGATCATTCGCGACTATCGCACGTCGATCGCGCGTTTCTCGAAAGTATCAAAACCTTATGACTTCGTGATCGACATACTCTAAAAATGTTCCACAATCGCTGTCGGTCGACGTTTCTTTCGATTTTATCAGTGCCTTGCCCCCTCCGGCTGTTTGTATATATTACATCTGCGTTGATCTTGATCAGATATCGATCGCTTATTGGCGCGAGATAACGAGAGCATTTAGCGCGTCTTTTTACCAGAGGTCTTCGTTTTCATCCTCACCGCTGGAAGCGCGGATTCTTGTCGATGTCTATCTGAATGGCACTCGACTGTCTTCGAGTGCTCCAATTTGTTTTCTGGCACACATGGGCACCGCCTCATTGGACCCCCCATCGTCATTGACTACTCATGTTGCATTCAAAACGCTTAAATAGCGGCTTTGCATCGATGTCAGCCGTCTGTCTTTCGATGCCCGCAGTGATTGTATCTAGGCGAGCCGATTTCTAAATGGTGGCAATTTTAAAATGGTATCTGCTGTCAACTTCCAAAAAGATCATAAGATCAAAAGTGTAACTCGGGAATTGAAAATTTAATATCTGGAACGTAGATTTAATGAAGGTTCTAATAGGTAGACTTTTCAGATATGTTAACACACTAGTGTCTAAACTTGCCCCATAAGCAGTAAATTTAAGGTTACTTTAGTTTCAAAACAAGAGGGAAGTTGATAGTGCGATGTAAACTCGTTTGCTTGAAAAGTCTTTTACATTAGGCTTAATAAATTGATAAAGACAAAATTGAAGATATCAAACAATGGTGGAAAAGGAAATTCGAATACTCAATTTAGTTATAAGTAGGCTGAGTACGGACTCAGTACAAAGTCCTTTTACCTCAGTATGGCCTACTACGTACTGCAACGAAATCAAAATGAACTCAGCATGGATCCAAACCAGCTCATACAGAGTCGATTTCAATCAGTTCTCTATTCTACTGAGTCAGTAAAGAACTGATTTAAATGGACTCAATATGGTCTCGCACACAGTCAATATGGACTTACACGAGTTACTGGAACTACTGGAAAGCCTACTGCATTAATCGGAATAAATTCCTAACGCTGAAGATGATAGACCTAGGAAAACCACAGAAGAAGGAACTAAAGAAGGATTCTACCAATCGATTGCAAACACCGCAGTCTCCATTCACTCCTTCAGATTCTCCTGGTCCAGAGTGCTTAAGCAGACTCGAAAATAGCAATCACTGTGAACGCACCTTTAATCGTCGGTCTCTGCCAACTCCGCGGGATGCCATGCCTCGAGTCAAGCATTCCTGACACTCTGAAGTGGCTGTCGGAACCAGAAATGGAAGGAGAGAGAAAGAGCAGCAGAAGGAGACCGAAAGTCGAACCGAGAAACTGAGAACATATCTAGAGTTCCGAGACAATAAAAAGAAGTACACTTTCCTCTTCACGAGCGAGGACCCGCAAGCTAACGGAGGTTACATCAAAATCTATTATACCAGCGCCACCAATCAGCCAAGCTTCGTTCCAGGATCTCCGTAACTTTCGCTAGCTTTCACAGCGAGGCTCTAAGCGAGTGTAATAACGAGGAATATGTACTTAAAACGTAATTGAACGCGTAGCCTGTGACGACATTCAACTTCCTTGCTACATTGTACCGCTTCAGGAATCGTTACTCTGCCCTGATGCAGGTCGAGCGAAGCCAAGCGGGAAGACGCGTGTGACGAGGACGAATCTCATGGGAATGCAATGCGGAACCTTCAGGCTGGACCTCTTCTCTCGATCCTCCCCCTCTTCTGTTCGTCCTTCTCCTCTGATGCGTCTTCTCAGCGCCCATCCTCCTTCGGACTCTCTCTGGCCGAGTCTCTCAGTAACCCCATAATGTACCGTACTGCCGAAATGGCATTGAGTAACGACGTGCTGGATGTTGCAATGACTGCATCTTTTAACGTTTGAAGAGGCTGTCGCGAAAGTTTGTCGAGAGAGAATTCTTGGTTCTTCTCCTGGGATATCGATGAGAGAAGATTTGAGGATTCAGGATTAAAATTTAGGTATATGTATTGATAATTCTTATTTCAATTCTCTTTATCTCTAGTACATAGTTCTACGAAATTTGTTCGGTTCTGAATCTTCTCTTAAAAGAAAGACAGGATGGAGCATATGTCGGTCAGAGGGATGCAAGGTTAAAACCTCCCCAAATGGACCTTAAGAACTGCAAACGTTATCTCGAGTCCCAGTCAAAATTGTAATCTACCAATTCCAAATGGTTCCCACTTGCCTTGAAAGCGACAATCCCACAACTTCTGTACAGTCCTCCGCCTCTCGCTGGAAGCAAACCTTCTGACCTCTCTCCCAGGCGACAGTCGCATGAAAATAAAAGTCGGAGGCCTGGGTCGGAAATTCTGTCAGTTATTTTCCCGTTTGGCGGAATCCACCGGCAAAAATAATAGCCAGACGACAGACGAAGTCTTGTCGCGCGATATTTTAAGTGATATCAAGTTATTAATATCACGCGTTAGGTGTCCCGCGCCTAAATATACATTATTGGCGCGGACCCAAGTGATCCCTGGCTGGTTTTATCGCGGGGGGGATAATGTTTTACCCGATAATTAGAAACCGTAGATCTCGGTGGGCGGGGTCGGGGGCCAGCCGATAAACTTTTAATTGGGGACCGAGCCAGTGTACGTAATACGTCTCTTGCCATGGCCGCGTACTTTCAGCATTCCTCACGGACGACCAGATATCTTAACAAATCGTTTCGAGTTCCCTTCGTTCCCGACTTCTTTTTCCCCGTCCCGCCAGTCCCCTCTTCTCCTTTTCATCCTCGTTGCCCTCGTCGTTTCGCTCTCGATCTCCGGCTGGATCCGAGCGATCTCCCGGTTCTACGGGAACTCATTAGTGCTGCCAGGCTGCACGGTTCCAGACGGGAACCGAAGATCCGAGATCCTTGATCATTAGGACAATGTTTATTAGCGAGCTTTGCATAAAGATATTTATTGCCTGGCGTCACCGAGCCTCTTCGACGTCCCTCTTCGTTCTCTGGGCCACGAGCTCCCTGGGAACCGCGCGAATTTGTTGATTCAATGACGCTGCTGATAGGTGAAGCGATACCTATCCACCTGCTTGTGATTTTTATGCGATCGTCACGGTGCTAAGTTACTTTGACGCAAGTAATCGCGGGTACAAAGTACTCTGAAGTGATAGGGGTAATTGATGGGATTCGTGAAGCTTCTTCGGAGTGGAGATGAAATCTTGTACTACCTCTAAGGTTGGGGATACTGATAATATTGGTTTTATGTATTTCTGGGCTTATTATGTGAACAGTCAGAGTGTATTAAGTCACAATTTGAAACTTGTGGAGAAAGAGAAACAAAGTTGCAAAGACTTTAGAACCTTGGAACCTGGTGAAATAGTGGTATATTAAGCAATTTTTTGAGCCCAAGGAGAAAGTGTATTATTTCATTATTTCAAAGTAAAATTGTCTGCTGGATACTTCTGGTCTTAGACAAAAAATAGACTTGATACTGCCTGGCTTTAAAGATAAATTTAATATTTCGATGACTTGATATTAACATAAATGATATGAAATCTTTAGAGTCTAGCTCTATGGTCCACATGTGCTAGAATGTCAATGTGAATTTTTGAAGCCTTGAAACATCAGTATCAACTAGTGTAGTGTAAATTTCTTCTGACTTGGTGCAATCTCAAACTGATATAGGAGGACTTGAACAGATTCAGTATGAATACATCTGACTCGGTACAGACTAAGTATAAATTCTAACTGACCCAGTTGAATTTAAACTGACTCTATACAAGTTTGAACTGATTCAGTACGGGCTCTGTGCGAACCTTAACTAACTCAGTATGAACACAGTACAGACTCAGTGCAGGTTCGAACTGACTCACTACGAACTCGAATCGATTCAGTATAGGCTTAAGCTAACTCAGTTCGATCTCGCTATAGGCTCGTATTGACGATCGAGTTTTAAAAACGAAATCTGATGAACTCCTTTTCCCCAGCGAAGTCTTCAGCTCTCATTCTTTTGCACAGTCCTCGTCTTTCTTTATCTCGGCCCCTTCAAACTTGACTCGACAGAGATCTCGGCGACTCATTAGTGCTGTCAAGCCGTCAGGCCCCCGGTAGCAGAAATCAAAGTTAACTAGGGTGCTCGATCACTCAGCCTTGTATTGAGGATATTTGCATAAAGGATGCTTTTATCAGTATTAGAAATTCTTCGCGAGACAAGGGGGAAACTTCTTCCTTCTGTTCCTCCCTCTATCTTCTCTCTCTGCCCCCTTCCTTCCCCATGTAAAACATCAGCATCCTTTGTACTACGCTGACGAACGCTTAATTTCGAGGGACATCTCGCCGATTAATGGGCCTCAATTAACTTGGTTTGTTCATCAACGTCCGAATCGCGATTGCGCCTGAGGGAGACAGAGAGAGGGAAAAAGAAGAGAACGCGAAACACGGACCCTTTCAAGTAGACGAAGGTTAATGGTCTAGTGAAAGACGCCTGGAGAAGAGAGTCCCTGTGACAGGTCCGATAGTAGGCAGAGGAGATGGTAGTTAGTAACCGAAGAAGCGTCTGTTAACGCCCGTTATTCACATGTAAATCAAGCACCGACGAACGGGAAGCGAAATAGAAAAAAAAGGAACAGTCGTCTATCGAGCCGCGTGCAGCACGAAGTGCAGCTGAAGGGTAGCCCCGATGTCGAGTGTTCGTTTATGACGGACGCATAGGTGCATTCTGGATGGAAACCCTCGCCCCTGCGCGAGATTTGTCTTTCGATCGGCTGACTGGGCCTCTCGTAATAGTAATCTCCATCTGGTAGCGTCGATCGCTGATACGCAGATCGATTTTTCTCAGCCCTCCGACAGTGACAGCCATCGAGTGCACGTTTCATTCGAGCCTCGATACAGCTGATGCCCCAGAGTGCTTGAGATCGGGATGCCAATGCGAAGGGCTTGTCGGTACTTCTGTTAGGACGCTTGATCCCTATCGCGGAGGACCTAAAATTCAGTTTTGTGGGCGAAGGGTGAGGGATCTTTGAATAAGTTTTCAAAAGTGAAATAGTGATGTTACGTAGAAGGAACAGAGGGATGAAGATTTCTGCATTTTGCGCGTGCAATGTGATAATAAAACGTGAGTCACTATCTGCTCTTCTATTTTGGATTTTCACTTATTCGCTTCTTCTGAGTTTCCAAACAAGTGCAGCCTGCCACTGCGACCAATGCAGCATCCGGAACAGTGCCAATTTCATATCTTCTCTCATTAACTCGGCGCCATTATTGGTAGCGCAGAAACGAACCTTGAAAGATGAGAGGCTATAATTACAGGTGTAATACGTCGCTCGTTACGAAGGATTTATTCGTCTTTCTCGAACTCGCAGAAGCACGATCTTGATTCCTGCTAATATTTCAACCACCGCTATCCACTTGGAACGCGTGTAATTAATGAGCATCTAATGTTTGCTTAAAGGTCACGTAACGAAAGCTGTCTTATTTCATTGAAAGAAAATTGTAAAAAAAATCTTTCAGAATTACTTAGCTACATGAAATTTCAAAAACACACATATTCTGAATATTCCTTGAACTAGAAGTATAAAAGTACAGAGATTCGGTAATTCTCGAGTCACAGGCATTCTGCGTCACTCATTGTTCGCTAATTATAAGAAGAGGTGATTTTCACCATTCCATCTGTACTCTCGTTGTACCTTTTCTCTTGGACATCAAGTGTCACGGGACGAGTCTAAGAGAAATTGCAGGTCTAGAAGACACTCTACCATCGTCCTCTTCAACTCTACCTTCTCAGTTTACGTTCGTGTTTGTTTCCAGTTTCCCCCTTTGAACGTCATTGCAGTACGCGCTGCCGATACCGTTATTGTTAATTAAACCGCTTCTGAAATGCACCAGCTGTATTTGTGTAGAAGAGATAATAGAAAATTATTTATAATTTTATAGAGCTTTTATGAGCTCGAAATAGTGGTTTATTTTCTCGCTCTCTGTTAGCATTCTGTAATTAGTGTTCGGTCAACTATATCTGCAACAAGGAAGAAATGCAAAGATTCTTTTCGATCCACTAAAAGAAAGACTTAGAGAGTCGCCTCGGATGAGTTCATGCAAGCGTTGTAACGGTGACTATGCACGAGATCGAAAAGTTCTGTCCAAGATGGAATTCATAAAGTCATTAAGATGTAAACCAAGTATGTAAAAATAGAGAAGATTAAACAGAAAAATAGTCATTTGTCTTATGGGAAATCTTATGGGAAATCTCATGGGAAAGATCGACTTTTTTAAGTTTCTAGACTAGAGTACTCAGAATCAATACAACGTAGGTCATTCGTTAAAAAAATATCATTCGTGACGACAGCAGTGTCACGTTCTTCGAAAAATCTCTTCCCTATTCAATTATCGATCGCTGCAAAGGCAGAATAAACGTGATCTCCGCTCCGAACGGTTCGAACCGAGCGTTTACACGAACGTTTGCCTTAATGTAATGCGATACATCGCGGCAACACGCGATCACGATACGCGGCACGACGAGCCGAGGGAAAAAGTGCCGACGATAATTGCTGGGGCGAAGGTATCGTGGGCGTCGAGGAAAACGCGGACGAAAAAAAGGGCCGCGAGTGTACGGTGAAGTCGGAGGTGGAGGCAGCAGAGCGTGCGCGCCCTTACCTGTTACGTGCATTACGAGAACGTGCGCCGCTTTCGTGCCGCGCCGAGATAAGTGGTGTATGATTTGGCGATGATTGATGGGGTCATGGGTCAAAGTGATCAGCGGCGCTCCGGGCGCCTCGGCTCACCTGACCGCGCGCGGAACCGAGCCTCGAATACCGGGGGCCCCCTGGCCGTGTAATACGCGCTCAACCCTCGCCCTCCTCCCACGCTCGCCCTCTTCGTTACAACTCTGTATTGACCACGCGCGGAGATGCGCGAGAACTCCCCTACATTTCGGTCCCTCCACGGGGGAACGATCGTCTAATTACAAGGTTCGATGGCTACATTCCGAGGCTGTATTCGTTACATCTGTCCGAAGGCACGCAGAAACTTGTTTCCACTTGTCAGTGTCGGCTGAACGGGGAATGTTTCAAATATGAAAACACGAGGCGGTCGTGTCGGGTCAGCAGGTGATTGAGACTTCTTTGGAAGAACAGGAGCTGAGGCTAGGACTCTTTCTCGTGGTGTAATAACGGTAGACTTCATTGGATCGTATTAATAGCGTCATGTGACTACAGAAAAATCACTCCATATGCAGTACAGGAAATTGGTAATATACTGAATTATAGGTAACTCTTAATCATATTAGATAGGGTCACTTAGAGCAGCTCAAATACAAGTTTCTTAATATTGGAATTCAAACAACTAAATGAGGTACTGTATGTATAAAGAAACTTTCTAAATTAACTGAGAATCTGCAAAATTTGTGAACTTGAATTCGCTCGTGCTGATAAAACAGTGTTGCAATCCCATTTTGATATGCTATCGGTTAACAACATATGAAATCGTGATCCAGCCAACACTGCATCAGTTCGATTTGACCCAAATCATCTCCACGATTTCCGCAGGAATACGTCGTAAACAACATCAGCGGCGAAATTACGGCGCGAACTTGCCGTACAGTGGGTGTGTACTCACTAACTCAACGTGAATCATCGTCATGATCTACTGGACCACGGCTGTGTCCGTGTAGCCGGTGCATTTCCGAGAACCTTCTCTTCTGTCTACGACAAATTGCCTTAACCACCCGCCCCCCTCCCCACTCTCCAAGATCTCTCTCCACCCCCTCTGCCCACGTCTTAACGTAGCACGGTGAATATAAACCGCGCCATTAGTCAAGCTTCTGACTAATTCGGGCAATTAAGATTGCCCGAGCGGGGACCAACCGTGGACGAGGATCTCTGGGATCTAGGAGCCAGTCTAGCTGCTTATAGAGAGGCAAATGGAAACCGGTGAAAGGGGACACGGCGAGTTTTCACCAGACTCGAAGTTCAGGATAATTAGGCGTAATTTAAGGGACACAATTTGGAAGATGTTGGGATTAATCTTCCACGTTGCGATAATTTGATTTACGATCAGACTGAACGGGTGTACTGGGCGATGAATAGGAACTGCGCCACGTGGACTTTAAATAATGTCCACAGGCTTGATACTGTTTGACAGTTGGTCCTGGAACGAGAACAACCGAGCCTCTGATAACAGTCACCTACATCTGGGGCACAGGTATCCGCGTCAGTCTATCACGTGGAGTTCACCCACGTGGGCGACTCGATCTGAAGTCCATTAAAATTGATCGACCAAGAATGATCTATAAACAGTTGAATGAGACACCAGATTGAATACGAGACGCACTCAGCCCTGACTAATTAAAGCGTTCGCTTGCGGTCGTTACTTACCGTGTTCGGGGACGAAATCGCGATTATAAGCGGATCCACGTCGACCTTAATTACTGAAGCAAGTAGTAACAATAGGCACTGTGTTAAAGATCCAAGTCACTTGGTCAATTCTTGCAACATAGGTTAAACCTAGTCATGTTTGAAGCTTTGTAGAAAGTAGCCAAACAATCGCTCACGCTTGGCTGTTCCGTAGACACTGCCATTCAACTTTGCAGCAGTCTAATGGTAAATCAATGTACAGAGTCATGTTCGAAGTATGTTCCGGTCGAGTCTTACTCGACTAATCGTTGGTCCCCGACGTTTGAAGTAGCAACTAGGCGAGATACATCAGACTTCGCGGCGTTGTTCAGAGAATTTTTTCGCTTTCCGCGAAGACAGGTGATCAATCACAATGGTGGTCGATGATAAATGATACGAATGGCAGGCAGTGAAAGACTATGTTAAATGTCAGTGTAAGTTTAAAGTTATCGATTAAAGATTTCAGATTCAGAATCTAATTTCCTCCTTGTAAAGCTACTTATGCAGTACAAGACGAAGAATCCCAGACGAGCGCGGGCTCATCAACGGAGTAATTAGTCAGCCCCATCGGGCCGCAAGTAGCCTTACATGGATATTTCTTAATGTATCGTCATCAACTTTTCAGAAGACTTAATCGCTTCGGGCGAACACGAACGACTTACTCTTTGCTAATATTCTCTCCCATCAGAGTAATATTTAACAGTGGCCCACAAAATTTCCCCTGTCAGCGATTCCAGGCGCTCCCTTGGATCCTCCTCTTCCACGTCGATACAGTACATCTCCAGCTCGGACAAAATATAGCGACGGGATAGGGGAAAAAAAGGGACAACGACATTCATTGTGAAATGCTTCTTCGTTCGGCACGCATCGTCACGGGGCCAGTTGTGGTAAGGAGGATGCCTGTAATCCGGGCTAATCAATTTGGGCCTAATTGGAGATTACGACGATCCGCTGCTTGGTCCCTGGCTCCATCTTCTTTTCCCTCTTTCTTCCTTTATTCGCCGCGGACGGCGAGACTCGGCGCTAATAGATTAATTTATTACGCGAAAGCCCTCAAAGACACCGCCTGGCACCGTGGCCTGACGACATATTAGTATCGTGTCACAGCGATCATTAAACAAACCCGGGAGGAGGGAACCGCGAACCGTCCGCCCTGCGGAATGTTAATTCCATCGAGATCTGGCGATGCATTTGGGAATGCATGGCGTGGGTGAAACTTAATACCCTTTTTTCGCCAGTTTCTTTCGCCCCCTTAAGGACGATACATTCCGCCGAAGATGGTTGCAAATGAACGCTTTTATCCTGGGCTGGAATGGAATCTCTCTTATGGCGTCGATTACTCCTGAACGGTGGTGTCTGAGGGAGGCTACTTCTGAGTATACCTGAGGTTACCTGTTGAATTTATCTGGCGGACGGTGTAAGTTTTTTTGAGAATGTATTAAGGGGAGAATTTGTTGAGCAAAAATAGTCGTGGTGTGTTTGGATCTGTCAGTACTTTCATTGGGTAATACTTTAGTTAGAAATCTGAAGTGTGAAATAAGGAAATAAATGGCAGGCCTGCTGAGTTCTATTGTTAATTGTAGAATAAAAGGAAATGTGGTGTTAATTGGAGTTTAGGTACAAACATTGTATTGGTAAAGTAATAATGTTCAGTAGAGTGAAAGTCACATTGTATGTTACGTAATAAGTGCCTCTTCAATTCCCTTTCAATTGAACGATTTATATTCAATTCCACCCGCGTCAGAAATCCAATCTGTGGATACCTCGAACTCATTAGTTCAGTGGAAATCTCAATTAATCAATAGGAGTTCTTTGAGATCGTCAGGTCAGTGGGCTCAATTATTCTTGCGCGATTAAATCGCCAAGAAACACGCCCCGCGAACTGTAATTCTAGAATCGATTCAATTACCTGTTTCTTGATCTCCATCGCTAGTTACATTTCAACTGCAGGTACAATAATCGACGCCGAAAGTGGCGCAAACGGTATCGGGGTCTTGACGTATATTAATCACTTGTTACTCGAGAGTTGATGGGGATTTCAGATAACTCCAATCATTTACTTTTTTCTGTTCAACAATCAGTTTCCTAAGATTTATTAGCATTTTCTCTGGTAATGATATCTAAAGTGAAATTCAGAAATAAGCTCTGTCGATTAGCTGGGTCATTAATTTGGTTCGAGAAGAATTAGTGTATCCTTTATATGTATCTAGATGTTTGGGTAATTTTGTATCAGATGGGAAAATACTCTCCCAAATGAATTAAAGAAATTATACACGCAGGTATGTTTTCACCTTGAATTCTAAATGAGAATTTACAGTATAGCGTAAAAGGTCCATAAAAGTCGCGGAGCTAATTACAGAACGATTATCGCAAGGTGCATTAAGTCCAGGAGAAACTCACAACAATGTATGTCCTTAATGCAGTCAGAGTAAAAATGCAGGTAATAACATTGATAAACGAGAATTAATTTCGAAAAATTTTCAAGAAGAACCTTGAGTTTAATTTCTCCCTTAATTGAACCTTGAATTAATCATTTTCTGGCAAAACAACATTAATCAAAACATCAGCTGTTTCTTATACCACATTTTGCTAAATTTCAAACCCAGAGCGGATACTCAGAACATCCAAAACTACTTAAATATTTCGTCGATCATTCATTGCAATTCCAGACTCCATGAACGATACTCCAATGATACAACACAATGATCTACCATCTTTCGAGCACGATGCACAGCCATCGCTTCGATCAAGGCGATGAAACGGTACCTTCTTTCTCTCAGTAGCTGTTTGCCAGCCAAGAAGGCGAAGAAGAAGCAGAAGGAGGTTGAAGAGGCAACAAAGAACGAAACGCTCGAGTCACTCGCTCCTCTGGAAGTCTAGGAATCAATCAATGACCGTCTTTCCATGGAATCCAGCCGGCTCGTAGGCGGATATCTCTCTCTCCTTTTGCTGCCACTGGTCATCCTCTTTCCGCCCCTTTGAATCCTCGTCCCTCCGTCCTCTTCATCCTTCTTTCTGGTTGCAATTCCAACGACACACAACCAACGAAGGTTCCTCTCGTTTCCTTGGAATTTAACCCCTCGGATCACTTTTTGCGCCCTCGGATGCCAAGCTGCAGCGAGAATCTGGCAACTTACGACTAATCACTTCATTTTGTACGCCGTTGACGATAATGGGCCTCATGAAGGTAATGAGAATGGCTCGATCGCGTATCGACTGCGATCCCTTCGTAGTATTCCCGAGTTTTTGGAACTGTGGCATCCCATAACTTTGGGAGAAGTTGGTTTTCTCCGACCATCTGGTTCGGTGACGCAAAAACAGGCTATTGGATTGCTAACTACTGTGCCAGTTTGTTTTGCCTGTGTTACTTTGAAGATTCGATTGGATTCTAAAAATACCACACTATAATTTAGAAAAAAACTGCATACTTTACATGATGATTGCTTCTCAATTTTTGCAAGATGTAAGCTTACAATTAGAGAATTTTAAAAATACTCTTTTGATTGACAACCCTCCACGATGTCAGGTGTAAAAAGGCAGACACAAAAAGTGAACAGGTGCGCCCCCTTATTTATTTCCTCCACCGTCTCTTTTTCTTTCGGTATTCCAATTGCATACGACCTCCCCACCTTTCATCGTCGTTATAAAGCGCGACGGAGTTCCAGTTCCTGCAAAGATAAGAGAGGAGATGTTTACAACGAGTAACAAGCCCGCCAGCCAGCATATCGATAGCGCGCTTAATCTACTATCTGCTACTGACCCTGATAAGGTTTCGCGAATTAAAGATCCTCCGGTTGGTTGTTTTTCCAGGAATGGCAACCACCCGACTACATGTTCTGCAATTACAAATTACATATGGTAATTGCGTCGTTCAAAGTCGATTAGGTAATATCGTTTATATTAGTCACTCTCTTTTTTAGATAGAAAATTAGAATCAACTATGGGAGGGAATTAAATATATGTACAGACATTTGTTCGATGTACAAACAGTAACAGTAATTTTTGTATTTATTTCAGGGTGCATATCTCACCAGAAATTTTTATTAATACATCTTGCAATATTATTCATAATAAGAATTACGTATTTAAAATTCCTATTGAAACATTCATTCATTCTTTCTTCGTCTGACTATAATTCGTCACAGACAGTATTTTACTTACAGAGTCCTAAATAGTTTCATTCCTGGCATATTTACAAATACTTTCTGTGATCAATAATAAGAAACTCATTAATCATTTACATCATCCATTATCGTTTTTCCGCATACTAGCTTCAAGATTAAAATATTCCCCATAAACCTCGAGGAGTACTGATTCGCGAAAAAGCGTGCAGGGGGGTCGAAGAGTTCGCGACACATTTTTCCCGAATCGCGTCGTAAAGTCACTTAGCTGAACGAGCTTCCCCGAAAGCTCGATTTACGAGACGAGCTCGCCCACACGTTTCGCGTCCGTGGTTCGCGCGAGATCTGCAAGACCCTTAACTCTCAACACCATAAATCCAGCTCACGCGGCGTCATTAGCACCGAATAACGAGGGCGATGTTATGGTTGCTCCAGCTGGAGTCCTCGTCGCGGTGGGACCCATCGTCCGAAATAACGACACCCGTCACCCGTGGAACCACAGGGTGCGTCACATTCCCGGAGATCCGAAAATAAGTAGATTCGCCCTTCTTAGGCTCGGCCCATTTGCCTGGAGTCTGGAGATTCCGTGACGCGACTGCCGAGGATTCCTTCATTCTTCGAGTTATCCCTCTGGCCAGCAATGCTTGTTGATTCCTTCATGCTAGAATCGGTGAATTATCAGAGATTGCACGAGGCATGAAGGATAATAAACTGTATTTTTCTAATGTTGGGTCAATTAGGGAAGTAAAATTAACTTGAGAATTTTCTGTCTTTAAATCTTCTATGTGTTCGATCGTAAAATGCTTAAATGAATCGTCGTAAGGTGTTCAGTGTCCATCCAGTATGATTGCTCATAACATGTTAAGCACATGGTAGACGAAAATAATGCTGACAGAACACTGTGCAACAATGTGACAGGCGTCAAGAGAAAGTTGACTGTGCGACATTCGTTTCCAGGGTGCTTGCTACGCAGCTGCACCCCTTTTCGTTTATGATTTAAGCCCGCAGCACGTGCACCCGCGTCTTCCTCTTTTCTCCCTCACTCTCTCCTTGTCGCTCTTCCCCCGAGAACGATCGCCACGAAGGATAACACGGCGAGAATTTATAGATGCGTGGTTTTGAGCAAAGCCTAACAAACAGAAGACTTCGATGCGCTTTCCGTGTCCCGCTGACGATTACCCGCGATAATTGGTCGAGCACAGGGAAACGAAGGTCCAAAAATAAGCTCGCGTTCGTTACGTAATACACCTAATTTGTAAGTTTTCGCAATAAATCGCTGAATATTGCTTCTGAGGCAGTAATACGAGACGCTTCGCTCGCAATTGATTATGGATTATTAATTGTCCAGGGAATTGGCAATGATTTCAAGAGAGAAATGTGGTCTTTCGACCTGCTGCTAATTGCAAGGGATTCCTTCTCGATAAATCCTTTCATGTTCCTCGTTTCAAGCCGAAGCGATTCAATGTTCGCGACGCATCCTCGTGTTAATCGTCTTTTAATTACGCCTAACACGACAGTAGCCATGTAATCGCTGAAGGCACCGATACCTCCGGTATTTAGTTACGCGGCTTTCCCAGCCGAGACGCGCGGAAGACGATGAAGAAGTTATGAAACGCGATGGAGAATGTTTACGTACGCGTAATTAGAAGAAGAACGAATCCCGCTACTAATTTATTACCTTGTCATGGGCAGAGATAAATCACTTTCGATGCATTGGATTCCGTCGTAAGCAATCATCAATACTCCAAGTGAAAACGTTCTCACTGCTCTTCACCTTTTTTGCTGGTAACTAAAATTAAAACGAATGACAAATCTTGGCCTTTAAAGCATAAATGCTCGGTGCAAGGACGGCCTAGAGATTCAAATTCAATTTAACCTTTCACTTAGTTATCATTACCATAAATTTAACTTACAATTATTAGTCTCTTAATATTGAATCAGTGAGTTGGAGAAGAGAATTTATAAGTTCGAAAACCCTGTATTGAGATATTTGATCTCAACGTGCAGTTCTGTGCATTTTACATGTTTACATATTGCATATACACAGAAAATAACTGAACTCAATACACTCTGGCTATGAGGTCCAAATATAATTTTAAGGTTATTCGAAAATGCCTAATTTTGGACTTGTACTGTTTTTCAACTCACCGATTTAGTTATGCATTTGCAATTTAAATAAACACAATTGCAAACTCTTCCCTAAAGCTATGCCATCACGGTTGAATCTTCTCCCGAGAAATCCCCACAAGGAGACATCTTTTTCAGCCTCAGGAATCAATTCCGCGTACTCGAAAGGAGCAATCATCGTGGAATTTTAGGTGGTCATGAAAATTGCGCGAGTAGGACTCGGCTCGTAGGGAGCGGCACGCCTAATCTTTTTGCAGCGTTATTACGGTAATCGAGGTGGTCCGCGGTCATTATCGATGCTCCATATTTTCGCCCTCCCCCGCCTCGACGGTAGACGCAGAGGCACGATGTACGCACTGGCACCGAAATCGTCGTGCAATTACTCGCTCATAAACGAGCGACGCTAAAGGAAGTTATGCGCCTGGCCAATAAAAGCAGCGTCAATGACACACGCACGACCGCCAGCAAAAAGCTTTAATGGCCAGCGTACCGTGCTGGAGCCACGAGCACAATGTGACGTGCGGGTGTACTGGTTGCTTCATGTCTGAGGGACGAATAGCAAAATTGTATTCGCTAGAAACAGAACCATAGTAAACAGCGTCAAGTCTGAACTGAGATCTCAATCTCATTGCAACATCCGCTGAATGGAGTGATTTATTTATAACATCGTACGTACTTCATGCTGTTTAGAACCATCATTTTAGAGAATGGTCTGACTGTTTTTCCTTAAGTTAACCGGTTGAAATGCAACAGGAGCCTGAGTAAGGAATCACAAGCAATTTCAATTTGAAATAAGATAAAGTTCTAAAAGTTGTACACGATACTGAAAAGGGCAAAAGTAAGGCACCACCCATTATAGCTAATTCAGTACACGTCGATTCAGCCTCCTACTGTGTACCGACTCTGTGATGTTGTTAGCGTGTCGCGTTTATCCCGAAACAGGCTCATAATTTCAACCTTGACGAGATTCCCTCAAAAGCCGAGGATTCGTGGTAGCCTTCCACTCGGAATGGCAAGACTGCTGCTGTCGCGTGGGATCATCGAATCGTTGAATCCCTTACACTTCTTCAGAAGTCGCCCTATACAGGCGCACACGGGCAGTTAAACCTTATCCAAAGTCGATGAAGAAGACTACAATAACCACGAAGTCGACAGCCGCGCGCTGCCCATAAAAGCTTCTCAGTCGGACTACGTGCGGATAATACCCGCATTAATAATTTATAACTCGGCCGTTAACAGTTCCTTTTTTTGTTGTTCCTCCCGTTTTTGTTTCTCCGAAGTCGACTGGGGAAACGCCGACACTGGACCTATGCACTTTCCTCGGGCCGAAGGCTTGCATCACCGAACGCTCCAATCTGGGAAATGACTTTGAAATTTCGATCCTGAAGATCATTCTTCATTACACGGTATTGGTATAAATCTCTGTCAAACGATTCAGATTTCGATCGTCTTTTTCTACGAGCTTTTAAATTTGTTAATTCTCATTACGACTGTTATGGTTACTATACTCTGAGCACATTTATTATATCTGTGGCATGTATTGACATCGACGATCTTTTCTTGCCAGGAATCTCTCAGTCTGCACGGTGCACGATTAAATCGCGAATTTTCTGCGGGCAACTCCGCCCAACTCTGGTATCGCGATCGTTAAACCTCCAACGGTTCTTCGCATATCTCTGCTCATGTAACGAGTCGAAAAACCCTCTGAAAAGAGTTTTTGGAGCAGCGCGGAACGTCGCTGGAGGGCGCAGCGCGGGTTCTCGCGATTACATATCGCAGATCAGTCATTCGGGGGGCCTCCAGTTCGCTTTCGAGTCGCGAAATCGCGTCGATATCGCGAAAAGGAGGGGCGAGGGAACGATTATCGTTGGTTTCAACGTTCAGGAGCCCTCGGCGTGGTTTTATTTCTTCAGATAAATCAGAACGGCGTACAGATCGACCGAGCAATAAATTCATTTCAGGTTTGTCTCCGAAGATCCTTCCTTTTTTCAGGGACTAAATGTTTTCGGTGAAACGATCGATATAACGATGAAGATTTCTTCGGGCCGATCTCGTAGCGTCAAGTTCTTATCGAGCTTGATACCGGGTCATTTACATTCGTAATTAAGGTTATTGATGTCGGGAAGAGACTGATTCTCTGGTTGATTGAGGAACGCGGAAGTATGTGGGAGTATCACGTGATATTTAAATAGATATTCGATGAAACGTGAGCTGCATAGATCTCACGAAGCTGAACATAGGAGACTTCTTAATCCTTAGCTTGTATAGCGTCAGTATATATAATGTTATAAAATCACTGCTAGTTTACAATTAAAAGTGATTAATTATAGTAAACAAAAAGTTTACTATTATCTACTCGTAATTCACATATACTTTACACAACAAATATTGCAAGTGAGGTAGTACAAATGCTGTAACCTCATCATACCAATTAGTAAGTTAACAAGATGACTCTTGTAATTTCAATCGTTTTTTATTAGCTTTAACAATCGTTTTACAGAATTTAGAAATTCCAAGGATTCGAGTACTCTGGAAACATTCTAGCGTTATGGGCCCATTGAAATCCATCATTGCAAGTGTCATCACGAAAAAGAAAAGTTCACGTGGCGACTCGGTGTGAACCGTGTTTGCAGATGCGAGCAGCGCGCTGGCATGTCAACAAAGGCATATTTCGCATTCGCTGCGCATAAGGAGTATTAACTCCAGGAATAGTGCGCGTGGGCTGATCCCCCACGTACGTGTGATGCGCGCGTCATACGCGGCAGAGGCTGTTCGAGGTGGAAGTCTGACAGGTAAGAGGCCTCGAATTCCACGGTAGCGAACGCGATTCCTGCTTGCTCGTTTCGTGGATTTTGAAATGCGACCGCGCGCGATCGTTGGCGACAAGAAACGGCATCCACCACTGTGCATATCTTGATGGAGGTTCTCTTCCTCAACCTACCTCGAGGATCAACATGTTGGCGTACAGCAGAGTTGTGCACGTCTACTGATCTGCCAGAATCTTAAACTGTCAATCTACTAATCTATCTTCCTGAAGATCTGCCTATCTACTGAAGCACCTATCCTTTTATCTGTCTGCCTATTAATTTACCTGCCTACTGCTCTGCCTATCTACTGATCTAACCCTGCACTGATCTACTCTTCCGCGGATCTACGTTTTATCAATTTGTCTATCTACTGATCGATCCGTCTACTGATCCATTCCTCGACAATTGTAACCATTTAGTAATTTGTTACTCTGCTAATTCATGGATTAATAGATCCACAAATCTACTGATCTATGATGCACTGATTTTATCAGTCTATTGATTTATTGACACCTTGAACAATTACGTCGGATTTTTAAAATTCAAGTGGAGTATTTTAAACTCATATTCTTCCCGGTGACGCAAGATCTTCGGTCGCGACCGATTGCGCAATAGATCGAGCTGCGGTGGCTGTCGGCGCGCAGCGTTGGCGGATCGATGGTTGATTTACAGCCTGTCTGATGTCTCGCGTGCTCCGCGAGGGAGACTCGACTACGCAACGCGTAATAGGTCGTTGCTGCTCCGATGTCGTGGAAGGAAACTTCGCTTCGGTGTGGGTGTCGAAGTGTTTTTGCGGGAGCTCTTGATTGGCACACGTAGAGAAACTACAAAGAGAAACTCGCGACGTAATGGATGGGTAATAAACTAGTAATGAAATTCGAGCTGATTGCGGGCAATATTGCAGAAATCGGCTGTACAGGTCGTTTCTTTGCTCTCGTATAACGTGACAGCTCTGATCGCTGAGATACATTGCAAATACTCTGATGGACATTGTTTATTCGATAAGAATATAGCACTATGTTATTTATGTAGGTGCCCATGATATATAGCTTCTTGTCCCTGTCGCGAGAATTCCTCAACCCAGGCATAAATCTTTGTTTATTTGACGTGTAACTAGTTCACGTGATTAGAACTCCCGTGATATCATTTTTTCGTTTTTATATTGTCTAATGAACGGACATAGGTAGATGGACGTCGTAGACTGCACACTGTGCTTCAGACTTCAAGCATACACCCACAGCACAGAATGACTTTCTGCTTCAAAATTTCTAAATGAATTCTGTAATCATAACATGTCATCATTTTTTAACAGCGATTGTAAAGTTAGGTCAACCCATATTGTTTTCATCTTAAACTATGTGTATCATACATTTTTTGCAAGCTATTAGATCTCATCTAGATACATTTAAACGAATACCCATCTCAATTTTGAAAACAAATGATATATTAAATCTTGCCATACAATTACACAATTAACTTACGAAAACTAAAGCCTGCAGAATCCACTATCAAAAATTGCTGAATTTCATAGACTAACTGCTACTGCAGCAAGAATCCCGTGGCTCCTTGCATAACTAATTTTCCCACAGACAGAAGAAATTCACGATAAGGGTGGCAAGCAGAAGAGCCTTCCCTTGCATCTCTGACTGCTCGTCGCGGCGAGGAGTAGTCGGCCTCGATTAGAGCCACGGAATAAATTTCTGCGGAGTGTGGGAGCGAGGCGACCGAGGTCCTCGTCTCCAATTGACCCCACTTTGCCGCGAAACTCAAGCGGCTACGCGGGCAGATTTCAGCGGGAACACGCGGGCATGCCTAGATTTTCGCAGATTACGCGCGGTCCCGAGCGCACGGACGCTCGCCAGGTAAAACCATTGCGTTTTGCGGTCTCTCGCATAAACTGATGCCTCTCCAGCGTAACTGCCTGTTACTGTTATACACGCTAGCGTATCAAATTCTCTCGCCAGCTCGGTTCCCATTTCCGCGATCGCCGAGTTTCGAAGGCATCGCCTAGCATAATACAAGTAGCGTTTACGAGCAGTATCCTTCAGTGAACCAAGTGTCTCGAAGTTGGAGGAAGAATTTATTACAGATTTATTGAAATTTCTTAACAGTATATTTAGAAATGGTAATTTAGTTTATTATCGTGAAATGTATACATTTTAAAATAGGTGTCACTTGAGTACTCGTGGTTTCCCTAAAAACTATTACTTTTTTATTTCATTATAGGTAGCTTTTCAGTCTTGTTCGTATGTTTCTTATTTTCATTTCTGTACAGAGCTTCCATGCCTGGCTTCTTGAGTTCCAAATCGTCGGCCCCCACGGGGTAAGTTTTAACTCAGAACAACATGTTCGTTCTTTTGCTCGCGAAAGGTAAGCACCACACGTCGGTGATTTATGAGGAGCAACTTCGGTCTCGCTCGTCGTCGCACGAACGCGCATTATTCCGCGCCGTCGTATGAATCAAGATCGGTATCGTCACCGGCTCTTATAAGATAACAACCGCGACTCTTGTTACGAACAAACACAGCGTGTCGAGCCGCATAGTGGGTGGTGGTTTCGTGTGGACGAGTCTTTAAGCGTTAATTGAGACAAGAGCCGCGCGTTGGTGGTCTAAATTCTTCGCTATTCCGGGAAGGTTATTTTCAGACGTATCTACGACAATTCGCCAAGTCCAAGGAAATGAGGGGTGGAAGATGACGTCCGTGGACATATAAATTCTCTTCTTTTGAGATCCGGCACGATGCTCCGCGCGGTCGCTGCAGCCAGCTCTGCTGCCTCCGGTTGGCGATTCGGTCAATGTAGTTAAGTAATAGTTTCGCCGCCTTCAATTTTACTGTCAGGTGTGTTTATTAAATATGTAAATTAATTCTGCGTATGAGAATTAAATTAGTTATGTCTCTATTTTAAGTTTGAATTTTTCTTCGCCCTTTTGTGTTGATTTCTAAAATACTACATGAGGTAAAACTATTCAAGACAATCGAAACTACAATCTTTCTTCTTTATAGCGTTGTTGTTAGTTTCGCTATTATTTGGTATTGTTTTAAAAGAGCTTCATTTCTATCACTCAGGATTTTTGATAGAGGTAGAAGACTATGGATATAAGTTGCCTGCTAGAAAGTGTCTCACGGTATACGTTCGTCAGTCAATAGTGAGTGTATATTGAGCATATAAAACCCTATTGTCTGTCGAGTATTGTACTTCTTGCTGATTGTTTATAGAGAGATAGGTATATCTCTGTTAAATTTTGTAGAAAATGGCACTGAATCGATTCATGCGTCTAATAAGTAGGTAATATGTAATCTTTATCTAGATGGTACATAGAGTTCTATAACAATAATAGACAAAAATACTGTAGACAGTGTTAATAGGAAGTACCTACATATTACAGAAAAGTATCTTCAGTACTACCTAATTGTAATTAAATAACATTAAGTTATAGATAACAGAATTGCGTTCATCGACCATAGTACTACAATGTTTCCCAAAATCAATGCCCTCATGCAACTTCTTTATTACAGCTCTCTAAACTACAATAATCAACCTCTCTTCTCCACCATTCCCTCTATTTTCTTGAACTCACCCCTCTCACGCGCGAACCCTCTGATCAAACAACTCGAAGAACCCTCCCATTCCCACGACACGAACAACTGCATAAATCCCCAGTAGACTCACACCAATCGTCAATTTTTCCTACCAGATCCATAGATCCCCTGCATCGCTAGACGTAGCTACACCGCATTCCTCGCAGCTCCGCGCAGTCAGACGCGCGAAAGTAAAACGGAGACAGGCGAGAGTCGTGGTCGATGGAGCTCGACTCATTCCTCACGGAAATCGGTGTAATTACGATTTTTTCTGCCGCGCGAGTCGCCCGCGGAACCGTCGCGGTTATAATTCCTCGATAAGAGCCCGTGTGGGATAAGTAATGCTTATCGATCTCTCCGCCGATGTTTCCCTGGATAGTTCCCGCTGTACACCACGGCGTGGGAGGCTTGGGATGTAATGGCCGTCAGATAATAACGAACGGATATGCACCCGATCGACCACTGAATCAGCCGTGGCTGCTTAGTATTTCACGGTTTACGGGTTATGAACACAAGGATTATTGTTACTATTATCGTCGGACCACCTGCGTGGCGAAGCCGAGCCGCTCTCACGTAAGCCCGCCACGGCGCGGCGTTCCGCTTGCAATAAGGAAGGGGTTTTATTTTCGTTGCCCGCAAAGCCGCCCTGCGTTTCATGGCTTGCGCGAAACGATTAACCTATTTCGTGGCCGTCAGTCATGTGTGCCGTGCTCGGTGCTCCTTTTCGTTGCTGCAATCGGCGTTTAGAGGAAAAGTGCATTGCCAATGCATAGTGTTACGTCAACGCAACGATACGTTCTGGTATAGCAGATACGGCGGTAAGAAATTGAGAAGAAAGCGATTGGAGATCTTTGCCGATGGCTGATATTGTTTTCAATCCTGTTTACACCAGGCAAGTTTTGAGTGACTTAGTTATCTGCAAGGCAGTGATTAAATAATTATGAAAAATTGTTACTAAACTGGGAGTACTATATGTGTCCCATGAGAAGTCTCTTGTAAAGCATTGTCTTTACTACTTTCTAGAAGATTTCTTATGAAACAGGTATTACACGTAAGTTAAAGCCTAGTCTACTTAAAGATAATACACGTGGAACACAGTGGAACTGTATACTTTCCCTTTTTTATATTTCTTTCTTTGTCTACTTCCGTTTTAGACGCAAATAATTCTGAACCAATCATCAATCAGCATCACTTTGTCGAATCACTCCCTTGAGGATCATTAGATCGACCGATCAAATTCATCTACCTTGAGTCACTCAAATTCGTCTCAATGAACAGAATTCAATCAAGAGTAAATCTTTTCGTTCAAGCTGCGTTTACATTAGGCAACTTTTGGTCGATGGACTGATCAATCTTCTTTTGCTATCTAATAAACAGTCTTTTCCATCTGATAAGAAGACAATCGATATACACAATTTTGTTAAGTCTGTAATCGACTTTTATTTAAACCGACAAAATTGTCGGTCGTGTACACCTGAACTGGAGGTTGCCTAATATAAACAGGGCTTTGCCGCCACGACTCGCCACTTGTTGCGTGCGGATCTAAAATTACTTGATATTACAGTTTTCGTGCTATCTAGTTCAAATATCTGCCCATAGGGAAAACATGAGGAATTTATTGCACAGAAATTTGAAATCATTGTATTTAATTTTAGAGCGTACCTTGTGGATGGAAGTCGCTTGAACCTATCGAACAATGGAAATATCAAAGGACACGTGGTGTTTTATCTCGCGTCGACGACGTAGAGGGTCGGCTAGCTCAAGATTTCCTTAAATTAATCGTCGTCCGCGACAGGGTCGCCTAAAGTGCCGTGAGCGGCCGCCACGATAGCCCAGTCGAATTTTCGTGGTGGACCGTGCTTAATGTCGCTTCGGCTCCAATATCGTTTAGATTAGCTCGGAATTGTCGGGACGAGGCGCTCGACCGACTGGATCAGGGGCCCCCGTACGCCCACACGCGAAACGTCGTCGCATCTTAAGTGGTTCCAATGAAAAAAAGCGCACGCTCGAGCCGAGCAGCCAGTCAGCTAGCCCCGAGACCAAGCCGGTTGCATTATAATTACTACAAATTGAATCGTTTAGCCGCTTTTAAGGTCGTGAGATAGTGTCCGGGAATGCGACGCTTGAATAAATCAATTCACGGGTCCCACTCGTGCGAGAGAAGCCTTTCGTTTGTTGTGGGACGCGCGATGGAATCGTCTACGCGCGGGCGAATCGACTTCGTCTCCTTTCGATCTCGCGGGAATCTGTATGAAATGTAAAACAATTCGTCCATAGCTTGAATCGTAAACCAGCATCATTGAACTGTGCTTTTGACGTTTTGAAATTGTTTGTGTTTTTAATTTTGGGATTATTCGTTTCTTCCTTTGCATGGCGATTGTTATCTGTAATTAGAGACACTAATGGCGGGAGTGTGATATGGTTTCATGGAAGAAGATAGTGTCCTGGAGCAATAGGATTGGAGTAAATTTTCTTTAGTACATTAGAAATCATTTTTCCCTTTTTTATAGAGGGAGGGTGAGCCACGCAACTGTATTGCCTGAATTTTCTTGTAAATCATTTGTTGTATAAAAACGTGTTTCAAACGAAAGGATGTTTCGTGTGCTTCTTTCGATACTAAACAGCGTGCATTATAAAATATTTATTCATAGAAGAAGATTTAGGTGATACAGTTGCGTGACTCATCCTGTACATCTGTGATCTTCTTGATATTAGTAAAAAGAATGTGTTCAACGCATGCAAGGCATACGTAACTTGAAATTATGGACCAATGCACCAGGCCCTAAATCACCCTCTTATCGGTTCGAATTAATTGAGTACAGTCTGGCCCATAGTCCTCAATCACGAAATCGTTTAACCAACATCGATGAACGATCCCAATATCGTAGGAAGCTGTACGTCACAGCGAACTAACTATCCTCAAAACATAAAACAGTTTCCACCGTACGGCTGAAATAACAGCTTGCAAAGCTTCCCGACGCTAACTACGGCCATTTGCGCGTGGAAAGAAAAATACAACCCCTGTACGCCGCGTCGTTCCGTTAAAATACAGGAGAAAAAAAAAAAAAACGAAGAATTACGTTAACAGCGTTCCAGAGGGACACGCTTATCGCGTCGCACGCGTCACGATCGAAATTTTATTACGGGGATAGGAATAGGACGGGGAGGGCTACCTTCGGAACGAGCGTCTCTCTCATTCGTTACGCACTTTATTTCGACGATTGGTTTTTTCATCGTCCATAATGTCCAACCGCTTTCTAGTTTACGGTCGACGAAAGCCGCGTCGTTAGACGTACCTTTAATCGAGCTGCGCAGGCTCGTCTATGCCCGCGCGTTCGGCGCTCGCCCCGAACGTCCGGGGATATTTTCGCGGGACGGCCAGGGTCATTGCCTATAAACGTCCTGGCCTCGGAGATCGTTAATTTACGACCGTTCGCCCTGGAAAACGACCGGTCGGCGATTATCGCTCTAATTGTAATTAACGTCTCCGGGCACCGAGGCCACCGGCCGAACCGTTTATCGTCCCGCGCATATTAATGAGTTTTCGCGATCACTTGTCGCGCTCGCCGCGATACGCGCCGCCGAGATACATCTCTTTACGTTTTTTAGAATGATGTCGAAGTCGAAGTCGTGCGATTAAATTCCATCGGAGGGGTTGGGGGATTATTAACGAGAGGTTGCAATGGGTCTTCGAGCGTGGGTGGTTGGAAGTTGAAACACGATGGAACTTCTGATTGGTCGCTTCGAGGAATTTTGTGAGAAGTTTTCTCGGGAGAACGAGAGACGTTTTACGCATGGAGGATTTCTTCTCTTGTTTCTTATTTCAGAGGTGTTCTTGAGTAACATTGGTGGCAGAATTAGTGAATTAGAAAACGAGTACTGAGCGTGATTCGTATCTGTCCTAAATACCTTCTATTATACGTGATTAAACGAAAGCATTTGATTATAGTAAGCGTTCCCCTGCACGCATTTCATTTGCTGCTACTTTAATTAACATTCCACTTAGTTAATCATTGTAGATTTTATCGACAGGTCTGTGCAGGTTGAAATTGTTGCAGGGTGTGGATTTTGATGGAAAAAGGATATTGCACACTACTATTACAGTGTAATTACTCATAAAATTATCATTAAATGCCAAAGATTAGAATCAGAATCTTAGATTAATTCAAATTCTGTTTGACTATTTAAAGAAGCAGCTCACAAGTAGTGTTCATTTGCAATTCACTTTACTAGTAACTAATAACTTAATAAATATGTACATCACTTATACAACATTTATCTAACCTGAATCTCCAAACTGACAATTTTAAGTCAGAATTATTAACGGTCAGCGCTAACGAAAACATTTCGAGCATTTAATACGAGGTTTCAAGTATGCAATTTCTAAACTTCGATATTCATTAAAATCACTTACGAGCGTGTTGCGTGGGCAAGTAAATTAATTCGGATTCTGAATGTATATATTGAAGTTGATCCCATCAATGGTAATCACTTTCGCTGTAGGCTTCCTCGCCGCATTCCGTATGAATATTCATGTCGGTAATGACGCGAATAATTGCGCGGCCCTTTAGAAATGTTAAGGGACGCAGCAGTTGCAGGCCCTACGGCGGTTACACGTAATACGGTTGTTCGTTCGATTTCGAGAGTGAAAGATATGACCGCAGATGATTTCTATGCAACCATAAAAAAGATGAAGCGATAACCATTATTGAAAAGAAACAGAGGTACAAGAGGCAAAAGAAGTACAGTATGATTAAAAAATCAGTTCAGTGTTCTTCTTGTTGGACAGAGTAAAATATGTGAGAAAGTTGTTGTAATTAATTGTAATCAAATATGAAGGGTGTCTCATACACCTGAAACTCTTTAGGCTACTTTTATGATAGAAAAAAATTGGTAAGGAAGAAAATATGTAAAGAAGGTGTATGTTAGAGGTGAGAAAGCGTTTAAATCAGGTATCACAGTCTTGATTAAATTTCCTCTTTCATTCAATTTTCTCTATTTCTCTCCATTTTAATTCCAGTTTTATCTATATTTACCCCCTCTACCCATTTTCCCCATTTTTTGCCCATATCCGCCCACTTCCTTCAATTCTTCCCCCTAGTCCATATAACCGTTTACGATCGCATAATTGCTGTTTCAAGCGCCGTTTCAGTCACCCACGACTATTCGTAACGAGTCAATTCCCAGCATCATCAAGGACCCGTCGCAAATCTCGCGACGTCTCTATAAAACGCCCCCCTCGTAACAGTATCCGACTGAGACGCCTCTCCCGGGTCGCAGAAACTCTAGAGGCGACTCGGGGGAGGCAAACGCGAGTAGTGGCATAGAAACAGAGACAGAGCGGGGCGAGGGGGAGATCGGTAAAGTGAAACGTTTGCGGCACCCACGCGACCACCGGTCTAGATGAACTGTTTGTTGTTGCGTTTCAGTGAATTATGGCCGGGCCGTGGCCCCGCGCTACGAGGCAGCCGTATATTAGCGGCTGAAAGCCAGCAAATGAGATCCGGGAAACATTACAATTACCATCGCAAACAATATTCCGTCGCGGCGCGGGGCGCCGAGGAAATGGTTATTTACAGCCCATTCTATTCGTCGGAATAAATCGAGGGTGGTAGTTATAGAAACGCCTGCACCGTGTACTGATGACACGTTGTCCCTTTTCTCAGACAGTCCACATTCCATGACCTGCTGAATTTAGGTTGGGATGTTGGGAAGGTGCCACGAGAAGTGGATACGAGCGATAGCGACTCTCCTGCTAATATTTCTCGACTTCCTTAGGACGCGAAGAAACGAAAACACTAAAAAAGAAGCTACATAATTGAAAGGTGGATCTCACAAAGAGATTCTTGGATCCAATAAATGATTTTATGTAGGCGCAAAGCCTCTTCCGACGAAACGGTAAGCTGCTCGTCTCCAAGAAGCAGTGATTTACGTTACGATTTTATTCGCTTTGTCATTGTGTCAGGGTTCGAGCAACGGGCGTATTATCGTTATAAATTTCTCAGAGAACGACAAAGTTCTAAATCATCCTATATGTAACGAATAAATGATTCCTCTGCAAAGATTCATACATAAATTCTCCTCGCGGACATCGGTAGACTATACCGTTCCCCACCGACCGTATTTCTTTTTCCACGAATCTTAATGCTCGGACCTTTGTAAAATCGAAGGAATTTCGCGCGTGGGAGGCGTTCAACAATACACTAAAAAACGCAAGCTCCAACTTGTATCACATTCTATTCGAATTTACAAACACGCAGTCTCGCTCTCACTCTGAAGCACTCAATTACATTCAGAATTCCGCTCCCCGATTTCAGCCTTACTCCATCTCTATCGAAAGCCTCTGCCATAGCCACTGTGCGCGTTTTTCCATTTATCAGCTTCCCCCAACCATGGATCACCGTATCGCCGGAAATTCCAGCACTATCGACCGAGATCTCGACGCTTCCAGCGTCGGTGCGCAGGGAAATAAAGGGTGGCTGCTCGTCGCTGGTCCAGCCGAGATCGACCGAAGGGAAAGTCAACGTCCGGCATTAGGCGCATTCAAAGCATTCCCTAATGTTTCACCGGAGGATTTATAACATATTTAGCGAGCTGTGCCGCGATACATAACGAGATAACGGCCACGTACGTGAGCGTGCGCGACTCACACATAACCGTTGCTCTGAGATTTATGCCGCGGCGCAAGGAACGCGCCGTTGTCGCCATTGTGCGAGCATTAGGTAACCCGGCCGGTACTTCATCATCGACGATATAATAAAGGAAGGGAAAAGAAGGGGAGACGCGTCGGAGGATCCTCCGCGGGAAACGTTTCCCCGCGAATCTCGTGGGCAGTGAATTAAGGTCCTGTGTTTCTCGTCTGGGACCAGGATGTGAGCGTTGTGGGTGAAATCAGGGCGATGAAATTTCTTGGGTGGTTGTGGGTGGCTGAAGACGGAAGTAGATGATGGAAAATGTTCTGCGTATGGCTCATTTGCTGCAATAATTACATGGTTTTAAAAAGGACTGTTTTAAGCAGCTTTTGTTCAAGGGGCCACGAAAGTGTTTTAATAATCAGGTAGTCCGGTGACTGGTGACCATCGTGGCGTTATAGGCAAAAGAGTCTGTGGTTACATGTGACCAGCGTTAACGTGTTAAGTATTGTTGTTATTAGTATCTATAAGAAAGTTGATTTTCTCAGCATCAGTTCTCGGAAAACTATGATTTTTTAGTTATCTCATCATTCCAGCAAATGAGCGATATGATTGATTTTGCTCAAGGAAACTATCGTGCTTATACTGTCTAATATGAGGAAATTTCGTGAAAATCGTGTACTAAAATTGAACAGAAATCTACATTCAAACATGGATCCATGGCCTACGCAGGAATATTCTCCTTAGCCTTGGCAAGTTTAATTTCGGGATAGGCTCATCTTGAGTGATTCCTTGAGGGTGAGCCTGGTCTTGGCTCTCAGCACACCTCAATCCCAAGACAGACCAAACTTTCTTCCACTGTCTTTCGCAACAGTCAGAGGAATGCCAAAACCTCTCAAGAACCAGCAAGATTGTTCAGAGTTCTAAAACTCGCCTACCTCATTTCAAAGCGCGAAGTAGTCCAACCTCAATCCGCGTAATCTATACGACAATCTCTACGCTCGTTGCTCCTGGTAAACTGGATCAAAAGTACGAGTCCTTGCGGGAGCGTGACAACTCGAAACGCACGTGGTATCTGGTGCACGCGAATGCATTCTCTCGGTCGAGGAACGAAAAGGTGTCCTGTATTGTTATAGTAGCCAGCCGACAGCGTGACAATAGCAAGGCTACGATAGAAGCAGTGTTTGTGGACACTGGTTACGTTCAAGCTGCGCGTCACGAAAATGCCTCGTCGCGTTGGAAACGGCCGAAGGCGGGCGCGGTTCAGCGACGACAACAGGCGGCCAGAAGGAACATGGGAATGCGGTAGGAATCTAAATAAGACACAATCGTGCCGAACAATCGCATACCGCCAGTGCATTGGGACTTTCTAATAAGCGCTTCTCGGCGCCGGTCGGCCTTGCTAGGACTACTGGCTAGTCGAATCGATGCTGGACTGTTGTCCCCCCGTTCAACAACCTGTTGCTTCGTGAGCTACCTGTTCGTGCGCGTGCACGTTGCACGAAACACTGTTTGTCACTCGAGAGAGCTGCTTGGATTACTTCTGGGATATAGTTATTTAAAACGGGGTACAGATCAATTGAATCGGCGATATGAAGGACAGTACAAGTACGAAATTAGACACTTTCAAATAATCTCAAAAATTTATCTAGACTCTAGTTAAAGTGTATTAAGTTACACAGAAAAGTGGACTTAATACACTTTTGCTTTGGTGTCCAGATATATAGGTAAAATGCACAGAATTACATGTTAGAATCAAATATCTCAAAATGTGGTTTTTGAACTTATATTGTTCTGCAATTCACAGATTTAATTTCAGTCACAGATTTTTCGTTTCTGACCACTTTTGCTCATTTTTCTCAATTTTGTGAATTGTTGCTTATTTTTGTCCATTGTTATACACGTTTACAGATTTTACCTATCTTTGAAACACTTTTCCTCATCCTTAATCAATTTTATCTATTTAACAAGTTTATCCCCATTACTCAATAAATTCCTATAACGAGTAAACCTAAAGTCTTCTACAGAAATAATTTCTAAAGAACTTTCACTGCTTTTTTTTCAATTGCATGTTTCGTATCCGCATATAACCCTGAGCAGAAGTATTGGCTCTGCCGCGAGATTACTTCATTTACACTTTATAATCGTGCCGTGAATGGAGTGGGAAAGAGCGTAAGATGACTGGTGATATGAGATCGGGTTCCACTGGTTTCGAGGGTCGCTTAATTGAATTTAAGAGGTCCACCCGTGACTTTGCGCAAAGAGAAGAGCTTCAGGAGGGTTCCAGTCATGGAAACGGTTTCAAGTTGCGTGATTGAGAATTAACTGTGATGATCTCACTGCAGAATTTGTTCACAAAAATGATTCAGATTTCTTATAACTACGACTGCATGAAATTCTTACCCTATTCATCGCTAATTTTATTTTCCAAATCAACTACTGGGGCATTTACCTTAATCCTTCCCTTGTTGCCGCTACAGACACAGATTAGTAGATGTGATCGATTCGACTTAATACCGACATGAACATGTGATCTAACTTTATGATTGTCGCCGAGTAGGCTAACTTATTTCACTACGAAGTAGATAAGGATTTTTCCCACCTGCCAATTTACCAATTGTACACAGTACACGAATACTGGCTTTATTATTGGATCTAGTAGTTTTTGCAAAAATCTTGAACCCAGGATCGCTAGTACTTGTTGTTTGGGACAATCATAAAACTAAATCAACCCTCGCCATCATAGCCGAATTGAACTGTACGTACTCAAGAAACCTGGTACATTCGCCATAGACGCTTGGTGCATTGGTTAGCTCGCACCAGTGCTTCGCCTATAAATACAGAAGCAGTTTGCATAGCGATCATTGACCAAGATTACGATCCTCGTGTTCGGAAAAACCACTCCCTTCGTCTCCCTTCCCGTGTTGCGACGCCACCGCTGGATCCATGGATCGTTCGTACGGTTCCAGGCTGCTCCTGCCATTTCGAGATGCCCAGTGGATTCGAATGGTGAGACATCCAATCCACGTCGACGCGTAAATGTCCCCCCTGGTAGCCTCACGTGCGCATAATACATGATCGTAAACGATCCCGTGGTGAACCTGTCGACAGGCTGGTTCTCGAAACGCTGATGGGAATAAGAATATTCGTAATAGCGACCTGATAGTGGGAACAGGATGCTTTACATGGACTATAGTCCTTGGCTAAGTAAGATTCTTAATTCCACCCTCTCGCATAGCGTCTCTCAAACTTCCTCGTCAAATAGTTGTGACGTCTTGTATTTCAATGATCTATGGGTTGAAAGTAGGTATGTGGGTACAGGAGTTCACTATGTCAAGGAACAAGATGTGATGGCTATTTTTTCCTGCAATGTTCACCTACATTATTCAACTCTGCCTATTTAATTATTTTTATCAAACGAACGCTGCTTTCTACCTAGTTCTCCATTCTTGCACCAATAATTGTATCAGAAGATACTTGTATTTGCTTCAAACTACGAGTCACCTGTTGCTTCAGGCTTCGATTCCCCGCCGCTATGTGGTGCCACTAATCAACATGCCTGTGTAACTACAAGCCCGAGGACACTGAAATTAGTATTTTCTAAGAAACTGATCTCTAATTAAAATTCTAAAATATGTACTAATAATTCCGATGCTTTTATCAGATTTTCCGAACGCTCTCAGTCTCCAGCGACAGCCCATAAAGAAAGGTTTCCAAGAAACAAAAAATGGGGAGCACCTTCACCTCTGTAGGGTAACTGTCAGGAAAAAGAAAGAACTGGGGGGACTTCTTCATTTAATTACGGCGGCACAGCGTCTCGATTTTACGTTCATAACCGCGCCTTATATCTCTCGCACTGGGTGGAAGCCGCGTCATAAAGTGGCGAGTTGTTTCCTCGGACACGAGCATATACGTCGCCGTTCAACAGGGGAATTTATAGGTTTATTAGGCAAGGCGATAATACAGAGGCGACGTGAGACGGCGCCTCGTTCGGTCGTGTCTAGAATTTATTGGGAACAAAACGGGTCGGCTCTCCCGTACAGCTGCGACATCCTGGAAACTTCTATCGTCCGAGGGAAAAGGGAGAAAAGAGAACGAGAAACGACCACCACCATTTTCGGGCTCCGCTCGTTAAAGCGCGCCCAGGCATCTGTCATTAATTACAACCAGCCTACGTGCTCCCTTACGTTTTCCTTCGTCACTGGAATTTATCGTGGCACCTTCGATCGAGCTGCTCGGAATCGTTAATTGATATCCCTGAGAGGAGACGAATAAATTCAGTGACTCGGGGTTGACACCCAGCTCCTTCCTTTCTCCTGGAGCTCTGTCTACGACGTTGTAGACAAATTCCATACGACTTTTACAGTTGTTTTTTTTCTTTTCATCCTGAGATACTTTGTACTTACCATTTTATGTTTCGTCGAATACGTACTATTAACTAGAATATAATGAATGGTTTCGTAGAGAAATCAATATAGCCAATATAGTGCGTAGAAACTGGGTAGATAGTAATCAAGCAGAAATATTCGCTTCTGAAATAGACATTTGACTGTAATAATCAGGCTGGGATATTATACACCCGGCAATTAGAATATTTTCATATAATTGCAGCGTTCGAGGCAAGTTCACAGCGCGGGGACGTGAGATACGTTGTATTCGGTTGACCGCGGCTTAATTGACAGTAGCCACGTTCGAGGGGGGTAACGTAGTCGGCTACCTCGCGTCCTTATTATCGTTAATTTTAATTAGAGGTTACTGCCGGGTCCCCGGAGTGTCCAGAGGAGATACGCGCGCCCTCGGGAGCAGCAGGGCGCCATAAGTCGGATAGAGAGGAAAAGGGAGGCCCGTGGACCGTGGCTTTCGCGGGAGGAGACGCGAAAAAGGACACGGCGGCTGATCCTGATTATAAACGACTACTCCTGCGCGGATACGAGCGGTCCACGGTGCCCCTGCCGCGAGAGAACGTCCACGGACCACGGAACGAGACGAGATTCTGTGAGATGATTCGAGGCGAGCCCTCCCCCTGCGTGAATCTTTGACTGTGCGGTATCTGATCTTAGGCGGGACAGCTCCTGGATTCGACTGGCGTCCCTCCTTGCGGAAGAATCCTGCGGCGTATCTAATTTCTCTAATTTTCGGGCCCGTGAAATTGGACCTCTTGTGGGAGTCGTAAGTGAGGTGGTTGCTGGGTTTTGGAATTAAAGTGGTGGGAGCTTAAAAACAAAAGCCTGACCCTTTGGGAAGTGTATGTCTGAAAGAGGATTTGTGTACATTGTCTACTCTGTGTCTATTCTTGCCTAATTTTCCTCATCGACCAACTATTACTACTTGGCCCACCTTGATCTATTCTTTCCCACTCTTGCTCATTTTGCTCAATTTTTCCCATATTCACTTGCTTCTACATCTACATTAATCCTAGATCAACTATTTTGTCCAATTTACTCAATTTTCAAATTCAAATTACAGTCAAAGCTGTTCATGTGTTTGATCCTATATTCTAATAGCTTATGTCTAAGCAGCGGCATTCTAAATACCACTACATTCACATGATTCATTGTTCATACAAATTGGTCAGATTTATCGCCACGATTTTGTCCTCGTACATTTAATTAGAACAAAATCTGAGTTACTGTATTCTCGACGTATATTAGCAGTGATTGACAAATATTTGATGTGTATTGTACCTATGTAGAAAGTGAATGCTAGCGAAAGTACAGACGTCTGTAAAATACTTAGAGGTCCATGATCCACTGAACCCTGTTCTTCTTCCCGCCGCCCAGACGAATTCGTAGCCGCTGGAGGGCCCCCGGCGCGTTGGACAATTAAATCTTTTTAATCGTCCGGCGTAATTGGACCGAATTAGTGATGCCGTCCATCTAACGGCGGATTCCACTCCCTGATTATCGCTGGTCGCCGGGGCTAAATAACAGAGAGATAAAGCAGGAACGGGGACGGGCAAATGGAAAAGAAGAAGAGGAATGGGAGCGAGGCGGGCAGCGTAAAGAGGGTCTCTAGAGCAGAGGGGAGCACTTAGCTGAATACGTCCCGGTGATTATTGGCCGTGATAATGATCGAGTCGCTGCGAGTTGTCTATGGCGTGATTGTAGGTCGCGCCAGTGATCCTTAGGCCATATGTGCGAGGGTGGTTATTAAGAGCGACCGGTTCCAACCAACAGCATCAGGGACCAGGATTAGAGAGGACTACTCGCGGTGGTCGGCACAGATAGACTATACTGAGATGTTCTACTTGGAGTAAGAACGTCTTCGAATAGTTCTCTATAAATTTGGATACTGAATAGCGCGTGCGTTAACCCTTTCGTGATTAATGGTTCACGTGTGTATGTCCATTTCTATTGTCGCACATAGAACGACGTTGAAAACCTAGGTAACACAAGAAATGAAAATAAAAGATGCTGAAAAGAATTATTTGGCCGTGAAAGGGTTAGCACGTTTCCTGTCTCAAGCATCACATGTGATACACAGTGCAATATAGATTATATGATAATGCAAACTATTGGAAGAAGTTGGTCAGTAAAGGTGTTATAATACTTTCATTATATATACGACTAAAAGAAAATACACTGAGTTCTTGTCGCCCCTCAAATCGAGACAAGAATAGTGAATCTTCAGAATACAATTTTTAGAAGTTAACAGTATTAAAAGTATTAAAAGCGTAGAATTCACATAGTTTCTATGTAGATATGTATTTACTTTCTTCGCTCAACCAATACATAAATTGTATCGACAGCTTCGCGTCGTAAAGACGAAGGCCTCCAACTGGCTAATCCTTCCGAGGATGCGCAGCCAGTGTTTACTTGCTGATGATTTCCAAGGGCAAGAATTCTTTCCGCTGACGGGGGTATTTAGCCGGACGTATTTACCCTGGAGAGACAATGTAATGGGTCAGCAATTAGATGGGGAACGATTAAAACTGGCCTTTAATTGGCCGTGGTAGAGCCTCCCGAGAGATTCACACTCGCCTCCCCTCATTCCTCTTCCTCGATTGTATTCCCGCCCGCCTATTCTTTATTTCTCCCTTATTTGCCTCCTTTTCCAGTCTATTCGAGCGATCATCTACCCACCGCCTCCGCCTGCCAGCCTGCGGCGATAAATCACGCGTGCTCGTGGATGTACGTAAGTGGTAACTAGTAACCAATTCACGTTTGTACGACTCCTGTGAGATGTTAGGTATTATAGAAACTTGTGGCGCAGTTCCACCCTCGCCCCCTAGCTGAGAAGCTGAGGAATGACTGTGAGCGACCTTGAGTAATTGCAACGTGGAATTTGCTGGTGGCAGTTTTAATGGTCGTCAAACTGGCGTTCAAGTGACATGCTTTTTCTACTTGAAAAGTGATATATTACCCAACTCTGGAGAAAGACAGTAACTACAGAAAAATGTGAAGTTGCGTCTTATTTTACTGTAAAATAGCAGTAAAGTGTAATACTTTGTTAAAAAATTAATAAGACACTTATTGCCTTTAAAGAAAACGTATTACCAAATATAAACAAGCAGTAATTGAATTATGAAGTTATTTTTCCTTAAAATGTTAATGGGTGAGGCCGTCAAAGTTTATGTCGATTTACTAGAAATTGGTTTTCTGTAGATGTACTGCTTATCTCCACATTTAAGCAGTACCTATAACAAGGTATTGTATACGTGAAGGTGTTAACATTATTATGAGCTGTAATATTTTTGTTTCGTTAACAAAATTTTTATTAGTTTTAGATAACAGAAATAGTTTTACTTTCAAATTATCTTCGCGTGTTGCTAATCGCCTGATATGTCTCTCGGTTTATTTTTCAGCAATTTCCTTTCGTGACTATATTACGCGACCAAGAGCACATTAACAACGCGACATTTATGTTCGTTTATGCATTCATGCAAATACTTTTGCAAAAATAGCTATAATAATCTCGGCCCTATAATCAGTTCCTTCTCGCCCATTGTATAATCTACGTTACTGCGTTTTTCACTGTTCCGTCGAACTACTTACCATCTTTTGTCACGCGAAGCTTCCTTCTTAATCACCATGTTTAAGGACAAACAAATTGAGAATTTCACGGAAAGTCTAGCACACAGCAATTTAAATAGGTGCCATGAAAATTATACGTATTTTGACTTATTATATTCTTCGTTACTGTATTTTACCAAAGGCTTCGGCTTCTAATTTGTGATAGGGGAAATTAGTTAACTTGGAAAGGAACGTATAATCTATGAGCCTCCTCTATCCTGATGATCGAATGGTCTCAAATAACCACAATTATCATATTTATCTGAATAATAATTCATTTGAGGCTACAAAAATCAACCCAAGTTTATTCTCTCTTCATTCTTCAAATTGTGATTATAATTCCTTTAAAATAAGAAAGAAACAAAAATCTATTCTTCCTTTTGTGACCCAGGATATAAAAACGAAAACATGTAGAATTTCAGTTTAACAAAATTTAATAATGATGTACAGATAACACGCTACGAAACTGTGGTTTCAGTCTGAAACTATTGAGTTACAAAGGGTTAAGAAAAAATTGCAAATGTATTTTCATAGCACATTTGAAAGATATCGATTGCCACAGCTGAACGAAGGTGTAAAGCAAAAGCGTTGGGTGAAAAAGATGCCTGCGCTTGCGGCCGTTGAAGTCTCCTCCTCTTGACCAACGTTTCTTCGACTGGGCGTCAATTCTTGGAGCATTTCGAGTCGGTGGCAGCAAATTGCCCGCGTTTTCCCTCGCATTTCATTCCGCCGGATGATCGTGTCTCTGAGCAGTTGCCCGAGGCGTCACCCCCGAGAGTCGGTGATTACGAATTTCTGGCTTGGTCGTTGGAGCTTCTGCCAGGGCCGAGGAAAGGAGGACGAGGACGAGGACGACGAAATCAACCTAAGCGGTAAATTATACATATGCTAAGTGGCCACGATTCAGATTATTATTATCATCATCATCCCTTCCGAGAATAATTACACGCGCTCCAGGGTCGCCGTGGAGCCGTCTATCTGTTTTCGAGGCCCTTTTCGTGGTCCTTTCCTCATTTGAATGCGATTTGGACTGGCAGCGGTGCGCATACGCCTTGCTCCACGCTTCTGAAGCGCTATAATGCTTTTCATGTGCTCTCGACGGCTGTATTTTGGCTTGAAGGGACGTTACAATTAATTTCTGAATGAAACGTGATTATTCGGGCGGAGGATGCTTGATGAGAGAATTTTCGGTGAATGTAATGAGTAAAATAATATCTGTTTCGAAGTACTGCAATTGTTAAGAATTACTTTTGTATATAGTATATAATATTAAAATTTGTGGATACTGGCGGTATTTTTGTCGCACGTGAATTATTTTCTAAGCTCTGTTATCTTCATAGAAATAATGAAGAAGTCGTAGCAATAGCAAGGATCCAGTAAAGATTATAAAAGGAGCGAGATCAAGCTTGTAATTTTCACGTAAAATAGAACCATGAGTCTATTTACGATCACAATTATTATTATTCGTTCAATTTGGAGGAGTATAATGACAGACATCAGTCTGATCCTTGCAAGCACTAAGATAGCTAAGAAATCTTGAGACGATGGAGAACCACTGCGGAAATGATAGAGTATACAAAGCAATCCCTACATTTCGAGCCCGATTGAAGGCGATCCCCGTAATACGTTATTAATTTGACTGCCTCGCGTTCGATGAATTATTTAGCGGCGCGATTAGCCTAATGCACGGCGCGTCCTTCTATTAACAACATTCGGGTCCTCTAAACACGCGTCTGCACTGTCTCATAGTTGATAGGCAAGATCGTCGTTTCGTGAATTTGCAACAGGTTCTCTCTCGACTTTTTAATTGCGAGTCTCTATTAGCGTACGAAGATGCAAAGACGCTTCTAGGAACCGTGACCACTTGATTATTGTTATTACGTTTCTAACGTTGACCGCTTAGCCCGCGATCGTTTCACCACGGAAATATTAACATCGATGGAATCGTTCACGGCACGTGCCAATTATTTCACTCTGCTATTTTCTTGTAAACTATTTCGCTCGGGATAACCTTCTCCTATTTCGTCCTTTTTGCGCGATGACGTTTAAATCCGTGACTTTGCTAAGTGGTTTTAAATGGCTGCGCCTCCTAGATATTATGGTACTTATTGGTCACGGATGATAGTACTTCTTAGTCCTCCTTTTACCATCATTAACGGTACTTTGAATGCGAACTCTGATCCAATGGCGATTTAAGTGGGGACGCGTTCCAAATGTGCAACTATTAACACGACTTTCGACTACACTAATCTTACCTAAAAATTACCATTTTTATAGTTCCCTAGTATCACCTTACACAGACACCACATAAAATACATAAAAGGGTAAACTATCCCTGAATCATATTCCAAATATTTCCATATCTTTCGTACTGTTAAAAACCCTGCATATTGTTCAACAACTCAGATTCAAGCACGCAGCTCCATGCAGCGTCTGAAGACTTCAGTCTGAGGTTCCTCGAAGCCCCCGCGAGCAGTTGACGTTCACTCTCTGCTCGGAATCGCAGAGCCTGGGGACGAATGTTCCTCCCTCGCGCCGAAAACGTAAGATTACAGAACCGTCACAGCTTGGGGGGCATTCCTGGCGTCTGTGCAACGGTCGTTCGCGTTACGAGTCCGCGAGGGGATGGAATTCCGATCGTAGGTGGTGCCGAACAGAGAAGGAAGCCGCCTTTGTCCACCGGCGGCCCAGCAATTAGGGTCCCTGGCCCGCGGTGAGGATTTTGAGAATATTTGCGAACCGCGAACGAGAAGGGAGTTCGTCGAATCGACGGGTGCCACCGATGCCTAGGAATTTCGTGGGTGGGTCCAGGAGACGTGGCCCTCAAGGGGACGGCGATCTCTTCGGGATCTTGCCTCGCGATCGTCTTTGGTTCTTTGTGAGGGAGTTGCTGTGGCAAATGTTTTTTTTTTATTTCTAAGAAAGAATTCGTAATGTTGGAAATAGGTAGTAGTTGACGCGTCCTAGCGAGAAAATGATCAGTGGGCGGAAATTGTCAATTTTCGTTTAGGTCATTATGCTATGTGACCTCTAACATAAAAGTTTATAATTTTGGTAATAGATTTTTAGAGTAAATTTTAGCTAGTATATGTTTTATAAGCTCATGCTCATGCTCATCATTCACTGTTACATAGAAAATATTCTAAACTTCTTTTCTCTAGTGGAAAATATACTACAATTTGAAGTGAATTACTTCAACATAAACTAAAACTTTTTTTTTTGACCATTAATATATTTTCTAGCATTCTAAATTTTGAAGTGTCTACCATATTAATTTCTCTCATCCTTAAAAACTAATAAGTAATTCTGAGCAATTCCTTACTTCGAGAATTTAACTCGGATCTCAAAATTAAATTCAAGAAAGCTATCTGTAGCCATTAATCTCTCTTACCAGGTCAAACCTCCCTCAATTTCCAAGTGTATTTATAAACACCCATTTACAAAATTTGGTAAAGAACCTCCGCGTTTCGTCAGTCGCGTTAATTCGTCGTCTACCTATACATAAATTTCTCCCTGACGAAATTGCTGGTTCCTCGGGCGGGTGGATGAGCTCGTAATGAGGGTAAATCGAAATCCCTCAATCTCATTTAAAGTTTCGTAAACTGGAACGTCGATTCAGGGAATTGGCTGGCCGAGAATCACGCTGAAACCCGGTGGGCTTGGTGCGTAAAATGCGCGGGTGGAAGATTACATGATTGCCCGGTCATTATGGAAAATTGTCGAAAAGTCGACGATCCAGCAGGCCTCTGGTACCTCTTCGACACTCTGGGGTAAACTCTTTTACTAGCCTAATCGCGTCTATTACTGGGGATTCCGTAAACCTGGCGCGGGTGCGCGATTCGTCGGGGGGAACCACTTTTCGGATACTTCTTTGATCCCTTCGATCGACGACTTTATTTGGTGGAATGAGATTGCTTTGTTTTAATGGTTAATGTTGAAGAGATGGGTATTCTCCGAGCCTTAAAAGGAAGCAGTGTTTACTCGTTATAAATTCGTTGTTTGTGTCATCATGTGATGCCAAAATCGTGAAATGTGGGGCAAACGATTTACCTCCAGTATCGTCATCCCCTAGTCTACTTCAGCAGTTTGACAGTGTTCATTTATTGTAAGTACTTTACAATTTATTATACAACAACGTTGATTAACATAGTCTATGATTTATTTCAAAGATTACTTTGAATTTTTATTTAGTTGATACATATCATGATTATTTCTAAGATGATTATTTTATCGAAAATATCGAGTATCAGTGAATTAATCGGTTTACCGATTTGTCTCCAAAAAGCTATAAATACGCTGTGTAAGCGGGACGTTCCTCAGTCACTCCCCAGGTTTCGAAGGGTGCGGATCGTGGCGGTCCTCAGTTACTTCCTGGGCTAGCTTTAGCTAGGCTGTGGGACATTGTCAAGTTTCTTTGTTCAGAACCGAATCATGAGTAAGTTTAAGTGTCTTAAACTTAGGTTAAACGATGTTACCATCCTGTTTCTGTACAATCATACATCACTCTTCATTACACACTACACTATTTAACATACCCAACTATATACGTATTCTAGATACTACACATTACATATTACACTATCCAAGCTACATCACTCCAAACTCTTCCACACTATCCCACACTATCTCAGATTATCTCACACTACACCACACTACTCTATACTCATCAACACTTCTCTAAATAATAAATAGCACCATTTAATACAACTAACATTTCAGCTTCTACTCTACATAATTCCAAAGTAGGCCTACTGAGTAAAAGAGTTGTCAATCTCGATTACTGTTTCTCCCGAAAATCGCAACTGACAAATAACTCCATCTAGCGGTAAGGAGTGAAAATAAAACTAGAAATGTTATTTTTAGTTCCACCCTGAACCGCTAGATGGCGCCACTTGTCAATTCCGAAAATGCTGCTCGCGAAAATGGGAATTGACAAGTGGCGCCATCTAGCGGCAAAACCTGGAACTAAAATAAGAAAAGTTATTTTTAGTTCCACCCTGAACCGCTAGATGGCGCCACTTGTCAATTCCGAAAATGCTGCTCGCGAAAATGGGAATTGACAGGTGGCGCCATCTAGCGGTGAAACTTGGAACTAAAAATAAAATTTCTAATTTTAGTTCCGACTTTGTCCGCTAGATGGCGCCACTTGTGAATTCCGAAAATGCTGCTCGCGAAAATGGGAATTGACAGGTGGCGCCATCTAGCGGTGAAACTTGGAACTAAAAATAAAATTTCTAATTTTAGTTCCGACTTTGTCCGCTAGATGGCGCCACTTGTGAATTCCGAAAATGCTGCTCGCGAAAATGGGAATTGACAGGTGGCGCCATCTAGCGGTGAAACTTGGAACTAAAAATAAAATTTCTAATTTTAGTTCCCACTTTGTCCGCTAGATGGCGCCACTTGTCAATTCCGAAAATGCTGCTCACGAAAATGGGAATTGGCAGGTGGCGCCATCTAGCGGTGAAACTTGGAACTAAAAATAAAATTTCTAATTTTAGTTCCGACTTTGTCCGCTAGATGGCGCCACTTGTGAATTCCGAAAATGCTGCTCGCGAAAATGGGAATTGACAGGTGGCGCCATCTATCGGTGAAACTTGGAACTAAAATTAGAAATTTTATTTTTAGTTCCAGGTTTTGCCGCTAGATGGCGCCACCTGTCAATTCCCATTTTCGCGAGCAGCATTTTGGGAATTGACAAGTGGCGCCATCTAGCGGTTCAGGGCTGAACTAAAAATAAAATTTCTAATTTTAGTTCCAAGTTTCACCGCTAGATGGCGCCACCTGTCAATTCCCATTTTCGCGAGCAGCATTTTCGGAATTGACAAGTGGCGCCATCTAGCGGTTCAGGGTGGAACTAAAAATAACATTTCTTATTTTAGTTCCAGGTTTTGCCGCTAGATGGCGTCGCTGGTCAATTCCGACGTTTTGCTATGAGTAGAAATTGATAAAGGAAGTCTTTTGGCTCGAAGGCCTAATTTTAACAATACCCTGAATCGTAACGAAAGTGTTAATTGTATTAAAGGGTGCTGTGTAGTATTTGGTGAAGTATTAGGGGATGTGGTGAAGTGTGGAATAGTGTAGAATAGTGTGCAGATATGTGGTGCATCGTGTAGTTGTGTGAAATAATGTGAAGTGGTGTTGGGAGTAGTGTAGAGTAGTGTGGACAAATGTGGAGAAATGTGGAGAAATGTGGAGGAATGTGGAGATATGTGGAGAAATGTGAAAAAATGTGGAGAAATGTGCGAGTACCTTGAAGTACTGTGGAGTAGTGTAGATTAGTATAGAGTAGTATCGAGTAGCATGGAGTAGTTTGAAGTAGTGTGGAGTGCTGTTGAATAATAGTTTGCATTGTTGAAATTAGTATTGCTGTAATGTTATGTTGAATAAAGGAGCATAAAAGAATCTAGCGTATAGTAATAATGTAATATAGATTAATGTAGTAATGTAGTGTTGCGCAGGTTTGTGTAATGTTAAAGAACGTAAGATAGTGTTTTAATGTAGTATAAGACAGTGTTGGGTACGTTAAATGGTGTAATATATGTTGAAGAGACGTATAAGGTAGCACAGAATACAGGATGGTAATAGGGGATGGGTAGATCAGAATCGTGCTCGATACTTTGTTAGTATAGAATATCCACCATCTCTGTGTATGTACTTGGTGCATATTTTTATACTAACAGTGTTTTTGTTATAGTTGAACATATAAAACTAAACTTACTTATAACTCGGTTCGTGAGCAAAAACATTTGATGATGTCCCACAGTGCAAGTTATATGTCGCGGCCTATGTGGTTTGACCACTGATCATGAATAACACTCTGGAGGCCTCATAGGCCTTTGATATGAATTAGGAGAAGCTAGCTTAGGAAACGACTGAGGACCACCACGATCCACACCCTTCGAAACCTTGGGAGCAACTGAGGAGCGTGCTGCTTGCACAGGGTATTTATGTTGTTTTGGGGACAGACAGATGAACCGATTAAATCGGAAATACTTGATATTTCCGAGAAAATAATAGTCGTAGGAATAATTTATATGTGTATAACTTGTTATATAATAAACCTTGTTATATAATAATCTATGAACTGCTTACAATGAATTAACACTTTGAAATTGTTTTCCGATGCACGGCTGCTTTGGATTCGTACCCTAAGAAAGAGAGCCTGTGCAAGGATAGCCGATAGTACGAGTGATTGCATGGAGATAGACCAGCAATAATAATACTGACGACTTACTTTTCATTTACAAATGGGGAAAAACTTACCAGTGGTCAAGGATAATGAATGATCAAGCTATCCACTAGCTAAGGAAGTCCAAGGGATGGACTGCTCAGAGGCTATTGCAGTCCAAAGTGTCCCTCCAAAGTCAAGTCTCCAAAGGATCGCCAGAACAATCCGCATCCTCCGGACAGCAATGCCGGAATGACGAAATAGGCTTTTATGCAAAGTAATCAAAGTCTTGTCGGAATTCTCTTTGTTGATTACAATATACCATCGGAATTATTCTTTAATTTTTAGATAACATTTCGTTCTAAGCAATTTGTCTTAACTTTTTTCAAAAATTAAGGCATGTGGGAACCGTATTACTATGTATATGGATTTATGTTTCATCAAAAAATGAGACAGTGATGCGACACCGTTTCGTTGTTTAGTACAATTGATATTACATTTTAAAAATATGATTAAACAAGTCACCCTTTTCACAAAGGTTCAAAACGGATATAAAGAATAATTAGAGTTAAGAATAATTAAGAAAAAAATAAATTTGTAATAGTACTTGTATTTGATCAAAAATAATTGTAATTATATTTATGATTAAAGTCTCGATTCTCGGTCAAAAAAAAGCAAAACTTTGAAAATTACTCGTAAAGTACCATTGTATAATAAGGGATTACGATAAATCATAGTGGGGATAAGCAGTTTGTCTCACGTCCCACAATTCTGACATCACGGTTTCTGATACCTGATCTTCAATATACCCTATATGACTAGAATCTTTCCGACAATAACTTGCAACTAAATATACTTAATTCAATTTTTCTAAAAAAAAAAAAATTCTAAGAAAAGCTCCCTCCGGCAGAAAACTGCAACCAGAATGCCCACATGGTATGAACAAACGACATCGTTTAATAACGTAAATTTTATTGTTTAAATTAGACGTGACAGTATTATGTCGTATCTACAGGAAAAGTACAAAGTTATAAGTTATGCTATATGTATATCATAATATATTATAATACGATATAGTAATCGTACGAGATAGCGAAGAGAGGTTTTAAATTTTTAGCGTTTTACAAGTTCGATGGGATGATGTGCGGCTTCGTTGGATGTGGGAGTGATTCGAGACATGCACAGTGGTGCACGAGGAGTACGGGGATGAAGACGGGGTTAAAGGGTCACGAAAAATATATAAAAATAAATGTGAATCGCCGAAAGCAGCCACGACAGAAGGCACGACAAATTGCTACACGGAAGCTGATGCTTGCACGCGGCGTCGTTCTTGCGGACGCTTGCTTCTTCTTTGCTTCACAACTGTTCAGGTTTGTCAAATTCTTGATCGTCGTTTCTGGAGCGCGTCCTAAAGGAGTCAGACGAAACGAAAGATCGATTGTAAGGCAGCTTCGTTGCGCGGAAAGTCGATCGCTGTACTCATCCTGCAAGGGAACGAAATTACTTTCGCGGCTGAAGCAGAATAATTTCGTTCTTTCAGCGAGAAAGTACGTGATGGGTCTCTTTCGAAACGATCGTCATGGATGCAGCGAAAAACAATACGATTGTCCTCCAGAGCTCCCTATTTGCTGCATCTTCCTTCCTTTTTATCGCTTTATGCATTTGATACGCGTATACCTGTTGATTCTCAGGTTTTCAGACATGATTAAATCGCTAGACGAAGAGTGCAGAGGGACGAGGGTTTATTCTCGTCGGGTAGACTTTGAAATAGAAATGAAACGAGTAGAGACACGGGCATCGTTCCACAGAATGGACGACTGCACCCGAAAGGTGTGTATATGTACAAGGAAAGATGCGTTCCATTCACGGAAATCTGGAGCGAGACTTCCTCCGTCTCTTTCAGGTCCACGGCTACTCCGAACTTTGGCGATTGCGAGAAGCAACAACTTAAACCTAAATTCTTTCCTCTTTGATAACGCTTATCGCGTTAAGAATCTTACTTCACCGATTCGGTCCACGTTGAACCATTGAGTTCTTCGACGCTCAACGAGAAATAATCTCGTTTCTTCTTATTTTCATTTTACTCCGTAAAAAATAGCAATTAATATGAGCGTATGTATATGCTGCGCCTTGAGTCTCTTAATACGAGTATCTATATATTAATAATATGCGTAACATGCGAATATTTGGCGTGTCTTCGGGGATCGATGAGACGGGGACGAATGTTGGTGGGAGAAAACGCATTTGTTCGATGACTGGGATAGAATAACGTGAGGTGGAAGACCAGTGTTAGGTTGGTGCACGTGAAATGCTTAATCCTGCTAAACAATACTCAAGTGTTATTCCTTCCTTACAATTAAGTATTAGTTTTTAAAGGAGAAACCAAATTGTTTGGCGATCCTGTGACCCTGAAGCGTCCCTAATTATCGTAGATTATGTTAAAATACTTTATATTTCGTATGCACCAATCTACCACAATCAAGACAGAAAAAACACGAAAGAAAGCAGACTGCACATAAATCACAAAATGTTCTAGGGAGATTTTAGTAATAATATTCAACATAAATGTGGGAATATCTGTAACGAATCCTAACAAGAAATTAAAGAAGGAGGTGGGGCGACAGGATTTTTGGTCTCCCACGATGATCGCTCTTAAACTCTACGCTAACGTATGTACACATTAGGACAAACACGATTGCGAAGAAACTTCATAAAACCATAGGGCAGACAAACGTTACAACCACAAATCTACAAAAGAAAGTGCTCGATTCGAACTAATATGAAAGTGTCATTGGTTGATTCCTCGAAAATTACGACGCCTGCGCGCAGCGTCCTCTCTCGCCATGATTCGGCCTCGCATATTAAGTATCTCGAAAGAAATGAAGATTCACCGTTTGTTCTTCCGCAGTCTTATGATTCCTACCAAGACGATCTCTCGATGAACGATTTCCGTTCTTGCATGCTCGATATATCGTCTCTACGCGAAAATGCACTTTCACTTTTTTCCATCTGAGGTTCTCGAAGCGTGTAACATTTTCTCTCTCTCCTTTTGCATTTTTTTTTGCTTTCTTTTTTACTTTAGAGCAGCAACAATGCGTATTACATATCTCTGCGTGGCTGTAAAATTGTTATCGCGCGTCACGCGTCGCGCTGAATTACGCTTCCTCCATGCTTGCGCGCGGAGATTTCAGGAAGTTTTAATTGGTCATGGTTGAATTATGTGCAATTACACGAAACATTCTTCCCGCGTTCTACGTTAACGTCGATGATATCGCTCGCGATCGCTCGTTCTCCCGTCTTCGACGCTTCGTTGTTTCCTGCAACGATTTCTAATTTCTCTGCGGTAAAAATTATTGCCTGTCCCTCCTGCGACTACAACATAACTTACTTCCTTGTTTATCTCGCTCTTCGATAGAAAAAAAGAACACGCTAAGAAATTCGTCTTGAAGAAGGAACTGGAGGACGAACGATCGCGATTACATAGATTCTTATGCCAATTGTATCAGAAAAGAAAGGATGAGTGAATGATAGACGCGAGTTTTAGCATCTGTTAGTCTAGACGGGTGGTAAAGCCCAGAGTGTTGCTGTCTTATCAGCAGAGGTACTGAGGAACGAGAATTCCGTCGGATGCCATCGTCCAGAGATTACTTTGTCCTGATGCTGCGCGACGACCACGCTGGGCAAGGGCATTGTTAGATCACCTGTAACAATTAACAGAATTAGTATCACCAAAGTCTTCTGCAAATTATCTATCATAGCGTTTCTCAACCTATGGTTCGCGTTAAATTTTTAATGGACCGCGAAGTAATAACTGCTACTTGGTATTAAAACAAAGAATCAGTGAACGAATCGCTAGTCATACACTTTTCCACAACTAAAGTTCAATGATAAAAAATAGAATCGAAATATTTGTTGTAAATTAAAATTCGTCTGCATCGTTCTTAGTAGAAATATACTGAATGTCACTTTTCACATGAAGAAGTTATTGTCTAATATATATAATTTTATTCATTTATACAATACACAGTGACTTCAACCAACTATGTTTTCATAAATTTTATATTACAAATATTTTGGTCGCGACATCACTACAAACAAATATATTACTTCACACAGGAAAAAGGTTGAGAAAGGCGGGTTTAGCTGCCTAGGTTAGAGAAGCTTACCTTGCAAGTCCGTGAGGACAAGCTTGTTATCGTATCCACCAGTGAGCAGGTAGTACGCTGAAGGTGAGAAACGTATGCTCCTGATGTCAGCAGCATGAGGTTTGAAGCACTGAACAGTTCTACCACCTCTGATGTCGAAGAGGACGCAGCTACTGTCCTCGTGACCGGAAACGAGGAGGCGTCCAGACGGATCGACGCAGAGAGCAGCTACTGGGCTGCCAACCTGCAACGGGATCAAATGCTGATCAGACACGCGATACTGATTCTATTCCACGTGAATTCCGAGGGACGTCCGATAAAAGTTCGATCCTGAGAGAAAGAACTAGATCTAGAAAGAGGTGGAGCAGCTCGTGAAAAGGAGGATGACCAGTGCGACTGAGAATAACGTGGGTCGAAGCTTTATCGGACGTGGAACTGAAAACGGAACTTAAAGAACGCAAGTCGATGTCGTCGGTGCATGCTGGATGCTTAGTGACTCGCAGGAATCCTTTCCAAGTTCTCACTATCACACGATGCAATTCAATTTTCATTAACACATTCCGTGTTCAAGTTTTGGAGTAGCGAAATTATCGAAAAAGTTTTATCCGCTCTCGAGCGGCGACACTGCTTGACGCTCGATCAATAGTTTTGCAATGTCACCAGGTCTCCTCGAAACATATATCGAGGTAACACGGAACGTGTTAAGTTTGAAACTGAAAGGATTCTTGTAATCAGGGCCGATGACAGGAAGAAAGCGCTAACCGAGAAGCGAGTAAATAGAGAAGAGGTCTATTTTCTTCTCGGTGAACGATGATAACTATCTGATGAGGGAACTTCGATACTTACTCCTAAAGTTTGGGTTATTTTAAATTTTATAAGTTTGAGGGAACCTCAGAAGAAATCTTCTTACAGGGTGAAAGTACCCTATAAAGATTAATGTGTTTCCTCATTATCCTAGGTTTCTACATTATAGTAGATATCAAAAATGATTATAATATTGTTTATCTTATGCATAGGAACATAGAGAAGCAGATATTATTATGACGTGTATTCAGTCTGAAGGACCAAAAGGTAACAAAATACGAAAATTAACTGATACTTCTCTTCAAGTCTCTTACAAACTTATAAAGTTAAAAAATGAATTTTCGGAGTACCGAAGTTCCCTTGTGAGTCAAGCCTATCCATTTTCATACTCACAGCAGAATTATAATAGGTTTGTATATCATAGTGGGAAAGCTGGAATAAGATAAACAATTCGGTGGTATTATCTCGAATAGGCATGACTAAAAAATGGTGGTACCAAGTGGTACAAGTACTTAATCAAATTTGATAGCTCAAATAATTTGAAGTTTGAATATTTCATTTCAATTTTAACGAAATTAGTGACATCAAAAGACTTCAGAGAGATGAGACAACTTCATTTGAGACTTTTAAGTAGAAAAGTCTTACTACTTTTCATTAACATTAGCTTCATCAGGGATCAAATGATACACTGATATTGTCACGAGTACTAACATAAATCTCAATGACCTCAGAAGCCTTCTCTAAATCTCTGACTGAAGGAACCTCGTAAATATTACACCACCTGGTACCTAGGAAGGTTCTTCGTTCTACTATCTAGAAAAATCATGACACTCTCTAAAAGAGAACTAAACTAACCCTGCTGCCAGGTACCGTCGCTGGTGTGACCATGTTGACGCACCCCCTCGTTCTAAGATCCCAAAATCTGACTGTCTTATCCTGTGATCCGCTCACGAACATAGCTCCACCCCAGTTGTACAAAGTGAGCACGTGGCCACTGTGGCCACTCAAAGCCTGGAAGGGTGTACCTGTCGCGCAATCAGTGACATAAATCTTGCAATCACCAGCTCCGCCACTTATCAGCAAGCTCGACTTGTTCGATGTGTCCTCGAGGAAACACAGATCACGCACTGTGCCATCGTGCATCGTCAGCTCGACTTCCTGACCTGTAACAGAGACACAGGGTCAGTTGGAAAACGTCGTTTATAGAAGAGAAAGTTTTTATGACACTTTGTTACGCAAGAATTACGTGGAGTATGTTCAGCCCTCATAATAGAGTGACAAATAGGAAGCTAGTGAGAGTAAAATAACTGGTTAGAGTAGAATAACTATGAGAACCTTATGTGACAATAGTTAAGAAGATATTTTGAAATTCAATTTTTTAAAAGTTTGTATTGTGTGCTGAATATTAATTTTTTTGAGAGACTATAGCTTGTAATTTGTTACATTGTCTTTTTTACCTTCAAGGTTCGACGTGTCAGCATTGAAGCGCATCAGCTTGACAGTTTTGTCGTTGCTTCCTGTTGCCATCAGCTGGCCATCAGGCGTCCACGCGAGGCAGTATATCGAGCCCTTGTGGTGCTTCGTTCTCTTGAAGAGAACGGTGGGCTGATACGTTTGATGGTCCTCCCTGTGAAAACAAGATTCCATCAAGACGTCGTTAAAGCTTCTCCGCGATGTTTTGCTACGTTTCTTGTGGATCGTAATACGTTTGTTCCATTTCACTGCTCAAGTATCACTAAAACGATCAAATAAAATCACGGAGACGTCGATGTTTGTCAGGATCGTTTCACTTTTGCTGGAAACTTTCCATTTCGACACCACGAACAGTCGAAATAAAGAGAAATTTAATTTTCACTGAAACTTGTTCTTAACTAAATAATTGAGCTCGCTGTCGAATCGTTTTCCAGCGTTCTACATAGTTCAGAGGCTCTTACTATATATTTACTCTATCACTGACTTCTAATTTATATCTTACTATCAAAGATTATCATTTCTCGTATTTCAAGGCGCGACATAGATATAATTAAATGTCATTCCTAAAGAGACTTTCTCCATTAAAAATGGTGTACATTAGCAAAAAACACTAAGAGCACGGTAAAAATTCAAAATATAATTTCCCGCTTTTCAGTAAAACTAAATTATAGACTCATTAAGCGACTAAGTGAATTTTTCGCTTTAATTTCTCAGAAATTAAGGTTGACCTCTCAATCGTTAACCAAACGCCTAGAGTTATCACGATGTGACACTTTCCTCCAAACGATTTTCCCCTGAAAACGCAGCTTAATCTCATTTGCATCGATGTTTCCCGCGAAAAGGAGACCCTACTGTTCTCAGGCGTCACTTCTCTCCATCCTCGTTATTCGCCTCGTTCCCAGCCGTGGTTACACCTTCTCCCCAATTAAACGTGGAGGTTGGAAGCGAATCAACAAACAGGGGATCAGCGTTTCGGTCGTGGAAACGAGGGAGAGGACTGATACAATTTTACAAAAGCGACCGCGCCACTTTCACGCCGCGCTCGCTGCTCCGTTTTACGTCGATTCTAATTAGCAACGAGTTTTCCCAGCACCAGTGATATCCTGTCGGTCGATCCTCTGGCAAGAGTTTCCCCCTCTCGTCCCTCGTTCACTTTCCTTCTCCGTGGAAACGTGCATATCGCGTGCTCGAAATTAGCGGCGGCCAGCAATCAAGGCGGGATTTTCGATTGCTTCATTTGAATCGGTCGGGATCGTCCGTCTTATTTTCTTCGCGTGGTGCATGATTTAAACAGGGAATGACCAAGGCGGAGGCATCGTTAAAACCTTGCTTAATTAACAAGACCGCGAAAGGAGCTGCGTTGAAATTAGTTTGTGTGTAATTTCGCTGGAATCGGGGCAAGAGAGAGATGAAATGCTTTGGTTAAAATTTGGATAATGTTGTAATGAATTGCGCGATGACTGACTATGTAATTGGGTGAACGTGAATGAATTACGTAATTTCTGATAAGGTTAGTGGGAAAATTATTTAAGCTGCTCAGATGTAAAACTGATTAACTCCGTAATATAAAAATATAGAGGAAATTAACTATGTAATAAATTATATATTCTAAAATTTATCTTAAAGTAGAGCAAAATAATGTAATATTGTGAATTATTTACGAGTTAATAAATTTTATTTCTGAGATACTGGATTCACTTCGGGAATAGTATCTATATTTATATTAATATTATTTATGTTACGATGGTAAATGTAATTGCGCAGATAATTTGTTCGACTTCTGCAGAATTAATCATTAATCCTGCCCTTAGACGATGCTAAAGTGGATTTATGAAAAGTGGAGGTGATGACTCTGAATTCGAATAGGTTCATTTCTCATGAAATTTTGATGAAATTTTGATTACAAGATATTGACGAAAAAGAAAACGATATTTCCGTGACTGCAAAGCAAAACGACCTGTCAGATTTTCAAAAAAATTCGAGTTAAGTTCTAGATTGAGGTCCAGAATACAGAATTTATATTTTCAAAAAGAAAAAGAAGCATTAAAAAAATTTTCCATATAAAAATAGGAGTTCAAGAAGACACAAATCCTGATATTAAAAGCTTTTATACATCAATATCTTAAAAACATAAATACGTGATTTATAAGACGATTTTTGACGGGTTCCTTTTTTCGAAAGTGGATGGAAAAGACTAATTTAGCGTTCTGGTAGCGATGCAGTTCCACGAGACAGTTAGTGACAAGCACAGAGCCACGCTCTCGCTTATCAATCAACTGCTGTCAGGGTCTGCATGTTTATCGCGTTTCGTGTAACCAATTTACACGTGGACTGAGTGAAGCGGTTGTCACTATGCAATCTGTCGGTGGGCGAGAACACGGACTCTGTGATGGATGAATCAAAATGCGATTCGATGAAAACATTTTCACCTTGCATATTTTTGACGTACAAATAATTTTGATGATGCTTTAGAATGATACGAATTTTGATATTTTAAGAACCTATGTATTTGAATTTGTATTTTAAGAACCTATGTATTTGAATTTGAATTTTAAGAACCTATGTATTTGAATTTGAATTTTAAGAACCTATTACCACTTTTTTTAATAGAATTAAATACGTACTATACTTTTTACTGTGTTAAGTACTATGTAAAGTGTTCTCTACAAACTATTCAATTGAGAAATAATGGAATCACGCAAAACACAGTGTTAATCTCTAATAAAAAATGTTACCACCAACAAGTTTCTTAAAGGCTGTCATTAACCAGCATCAAGTTCGATGGTAGTCCACCGACAAGATAAACGGTTTCCAACAGGTCATAATTGAGCAGTCATTTGCTACTTTAATGATCAAGTTTGAACAAACGTTCGTGTAACCAAGTATTACGCTGCAACAAATAGATCCTTACAACACTAAATGTCTGCCTTGTTAAAACGTGCGCATGACACGTTAGCTATTATGTTTAACACGCAAAGTTATTCGAAAAAAGACTCTTCTACGAGCGAGCTTATAATTTCTGTATATTTTAGAGGGACTTCGAAAGTAGAATAAACGAGTCACGTTTTACATGCTACATGTTATGATTAGAATTGCCACCTTTTCAGGATACACGAATCAGAAGTGAAAGAGGTAGAGGGATATTAAGTTTCAAGCGTGTGCAATTCGGAGTACTAGGTCAGCTATTGTTACTGTTTCAACATTGTTCGGAAATATATTAAGTTGTAATTCTTTATTGAAGTAGTTTAAGTTCCACCTAGTTTATCGCTAAGATACGAGCACGTTGAAATATTCCAGATCGCGTGACAGAAATTTCTATGGGAGGAGAGGCTGATTGTACATGTCTCTCGTTTGTAGTAATCCTACGTTTGGGACTTTCACCTCGTTGTAAATATTAATTTTGCACGTAATGTAACACCTCGCTAGGAAAGTCTTGTTTCCTTTTCAGCCAATTTAAATAAGACATTTAATGACCACTTCACATTCTACTTTCGTCAAATACTATAATCTATCAATCACGCGATCTGAAAATGAATGAAACGACTAAAATACGAGAGAAGAAGATCCCTAAAGACCATGAAGACAAGAATCACTATTATATCAATACACGATTTATTCTCTTCCTTACAGTACAGGAAGTCACGTTACTCAGAATGAAGGATAACGATCAACAAAGTGCACCCAAGGGGATGATGACTTTATGACGTGAACATCGAGTGGAACCTGGTTGAGAGGAAGATAGTGCATTGTGGAAACGCAGTGGCAGAAAAGAATCGACAAGCATCCACATGCTGGTCGAGCATTCAAGAATGCTCCGTTTGGTATGAAGGCCTCCGACGTTCGTTAAGTCAGCACGCTTGCGTAAAATTAGCCTAGTCTGGTAGATTTACACTCGCCTCGACACGGTGATTCGCGAACAGCCATAATTGACTGTAAATGATTCACAAATTGCATTAAAATAAATCTAAAAGCTCTGACTCGCTTCGGCATTCAATTTTGTAGTTATTACAGTCGACCTGCGTCTTTCTACTAAGTTTTAAATCGAAAATTTATGATTGCCCCTTTATTAAAATCTCGAACTACCTATCACGTTATTTGCAGTAGCGAATCAATGGACCATTAAGAAAGAGCGTGTCTAATTATCGGTAGTAAGCTGTCACCGTGTGCTCGTTATTCACACTGTTTAACGACGCTCGTTTCATCTACGCTTTATTTATAATTTATGCTATTTTATCATGGTTACTGTTTTTTGAATAAAACAGACGTATTACCGATGTCTTTGTCTTATTTCACTTTCGTGAATATAAATTCGTTGGATTTCTCTTAATGGCCTTTTATTTCGAGCGATGAAACACTTTGAGGATTTAATTAAGCTGTTTTAAGGTGATCACTATGCCTGCAGACGTCGTTCATCATCGTTCAAATAAAAAAAGGGAAAGGAGAGGAGCAGCGGACCACGGTTTCTTCGATTTCAGACACACGCACTGGTTAAATTCAAATCTGCTTTCTCAGCTGTAGGCATTGAGAGGCGCCATTTGTTTTCTGTTCTACTAAATCCGAAACGGTCATAAATGATTAGAGAAAAGGCAGCCATGTAAGGGGAAATCGTTTGGTGTTTCAATACGTGTAGAGTTTGAGAAGGGAAGTCGAAATTTTGAGATCTCTATCGCCTTCAATTCTTTTACTGTAATTTGTAGTTTAATAGTCACACATTGTACGATTTCTGCACCGTCTCACGAGAAAACAGTCTCCATGCCAGTTTTCCGCCTCTTGATCTGGGTCGTACTTGTCGGAAATATATGAAAGCGTGTCTTAATGAGCAACGAAACTTTTTCACGCCTCTCGTCAGTGGCCTACGCGAAATGGACTGCCAAACAAAAGTGTAGAACGAATCATATGTTCCACGTGAGAGAAAAAATAGAAATAACGGGCACGTCAAAACTCACTTCGCCGATCGAGCTAGCGATACTTCAGTACAGTTAACTTCAATAAATTGGAACTGGACCATTAAAGCGTGAAACCATGGTGCACAAAGGAGCGGTAAAAAGTTCAGAGGAAAAACCTTGGCAGCTCAATGTCAGACAAATACACGTAAGCATAAAATAAAAAAAAACTAAACGAAAGAAAATATAATTGTGTCAGATACAAAGTATCTAACGAGGGACAATTTACTATAAAAAAATTATGATACACTAAAAGAAGAGATAAATTACTCACGACATAATATTTCTTCAGTAAATAAAGATTTATCTGAGATCTAGAGATCTCTATTTTATTATTTCTTTAATGAATAATCAAATCTGTATAAAAGCATAAATAGCTATCTCTAAAAATCTCTTAAAGGCAATAAGAGCTATACCATATAAAATTTCTCTTTGAACGTCCTTTGAGCTTTCTCTAAGTGTATAACAAATCCGCTGTAGTTTAATTAAAAAGGATTTCACCTCACCTGACATCGTGCAGTTTTGGATAAGAGCATATTCTGAGGGTCTTCGAGTTCGATCCCACGGCGTACAGTTTTCCATGGGGGTGGAATTCTGCGCAACGAACTGCCTGAACATCCTCGAGCGCCGTGACAGGAACGAATCTCGGTCTTCCACCGTTGTTGGTGCCATTAGTGGTGTCCAGCTCCTGCCTCGGCTCTTGCTGAAACCGAAACCGTACTCCTTTAATCCACATTGCATAAACGCCCACGTAGCGCAAACGCGTTCAGTGCTCGAGTGTTTGACGCACGTCAGTAATAAATGACATTTCAGTGGGGCAAAACGTACAGAGACCCGATACGATCGGAACTGAGCCGTCATAAACATCAGTGTGAGGGTATTTGCGTCAGAGAATAGCACCCATTCAACTCGTTTCGAGTCTACGATCACTGGTTCACCTACCCTACGCGAGTTTGTAGATCGATAAGAACGATTTCGAAGAGATATTGGTTTGAACCTGTTCGAAGCGTGGAAATGAAAATTCGATGATTATCGGCTCATACAAATGAGCTTCTAGTATCTGAATATTTTTTAACGTTTGTAGATAGTTAATTAGTTGCATTCGGAATGATCTGTTTAATTGTGACCATTTCTTCGTTACATTTATCATTGGTGCTTAGAATATCGCTTGAGAAATCTTTTACTCTGGATAAGTTGCTGAGTTACTACAACTATCTTCTGTAATATTTCACCGAGAAACCGGCTGGTGGTCCATTAAGTCTCCTACAGGGCCCACTTTGTCCTGGTTCGAAGTGCTTGCTTTATGCAATAAAAGTCACACGGTTAAAGGACATCTATAGCTATGCGAACCAGTTCGTTGAGGTAAACCGGCGCGTTACGAGCAGCGAACGTAACGAACGACGAAACGTCGAGAGAGGAATTAGAAAGTTAGACCTTGAAAGGATTTCTAGCGCTTCTCTTCTCCATACAATCATGAAGTTTACTTGAATGTTAATCCCGAATGAACTTCCTGTTTAAAGTCTTTTATCGCCTCAAGATTTCTTTACGATATATTTACTATCATCGTCATAACGTGCATAGACTCTAAACGGACGATAAAAATTTGTGTTAAAAGTTATTTTCAATATCCCTAACCTGAATACTAATTTCAACAAAAAAAATTGCTAAATATAATTATCGTTATAATATAAATAACACCTTGAGCATCGTGAATATCGATTTTCTCTGCTTAAACGCAGCCATCATGTGCAGCTACTGAAATTCGATTTCTATTCCACTTGTGGTCAACATACTACAATAAGCAATTAATATAATGGCCAATCAACGTTATAATACCATCACTGTAATACCACGAGCAGCTCAAGTCCTATTTCCATCTTATATGAGGGTCATTAATCCGCATTCTTCGTGGCAAGTTACCTTCACATTACGGTGAATGTCATTGAGAGGATTGTTTCACGCGTAGTATTCATTGTATTCATTAAGGTTCGATTCAATGTCTTCTCCAGTCCCTACGAAATCATTTCACGATGTAATAATAGTAATCTCGATGAAAGTAGCATCCTCAGAATTTAATTCTTGCAATAATAGACAGATCTGTTAATTATAAAGTTGGATAATCGAGAGTCTTCATAACGATGGCTTACTGCACAAATGATTAAAAATGTCAAAGAAAGATTAAAATTAGTCGAAAATGAACATGCAACATTTCTGCATTAAGCCATCGATATACAAATGCTGTTTGTCAGAATTTTTGACAGAGAAGTTTAACCTGTATAGGTTTAGCCTCAGAGAAATAACATGAAAGGGACCTTTCAATTCTCTTTTAACCACTTTTATGTATACTTTTATGACGCATTTTCTCGCGCAGCTCATTAAATCCTGCTATTTTTTTAGCGTGATTTTTCTTTCGATTTTCTTTTCGTTTCGTCACGGAACGATACTCCTGTGACGCAATGCGATTGCGAAAAGCTCGTCACGGGGACGTTTACCAGACACGGGTAACGATATGGCGCGATAAACAAATTTTCCTCGCACTTTTTCCTAACGAAACCAACGAGGGCTCGGAATTGTTTCGCGATCCGTCTTGCACAACGCTTCGAGCGCCTCGCCACGCTTTTACTTTCGTGTTCCACGAGGGCCGATTATCTCGATCGGCGAATTAACAAGGGAAATGAGGAGTGTTGGCTGTTTAGTGGTCCTCTTGGTCAACTGTAGAATGTAGGAAAGTGGAAGAGTGTGAAAATTAGCGCGATTGAAATCAATTTTATGTACCTACGCTAGATTATGTTATCAAGGAGGGAATGACTTGAATGAAATTTTAATTGAAGTTCAAGTTTTCTGAGGCTAAAAATGAAACAAGGTACAGTGATTTGCGTATTGGGTTTATTTAGTGTAATGAATGTGATTTATGTAATAGTTGAGGAGAAGGTGATAGTAAGAAATAGTTTCTTTGTATGTTTTGCATTTGGTACATGATTGATTATAAAGATACTATGTGTAACGCAATGACGATTACTTTATCGAACGGACCTGTTGATTTTGTTATGCAACTGAATGCATAGCAAGGCTGGATTCTTAATGACGGCGATCACTTAGATTTCCTGTTTCAACGTTGGAAACTGGTTCCTATCGTGTAAGCTTCTAATGATTCTATGTAGTAAAAATTTGGGAGAAATTGAACACCTACTAAAATAGAGAATTCATACAATACGAGAAGTTTTTTATACCAAAACTGATCGTACCCTTTTTGAAACAAATAAGAATTAGTTTCCTTTTTACACAAAGGCTTCTGAAAAGAATTCTATGTTTCCTATCGTAACGCTTCACGGATTCGAGGAAACGCGATTAAACGTATCAGCGTTAGGCGCCTCGATCGAAATAAAGAATCCACATGGAAAAAAACCAAGAGATCTAGGACGAGACAGGTGCACGGCGATTCCAAAACGTTACGAATCGCTGCTTAGTCACGAACGTCGTTTCTCCATCGCTGTTCACCGTGGTGTATCATTCCCGAGGAAACACTGACAGAAATCAGCTCAATTAATCCCAAACAAGCAACGCGTAACCATTGAATAAGTCGATGACCTTTGAAAATCCTCCAAGTCCCAACTACGCCTTTCCTTTATTACAATTAAATCTAAAACTGAATCATTCGGAAAAAGTAACTTCGCTCATACTAAGCTTATTAAGAATAAAATAAGAAAAACTAATTCAGTTTATTATACTGTTTGTTTCAGTCTCCATTTCGCAAGAAGGAAACCATCGACGTGACGAATTGGCGCAACGACTTACGAACAAGAACAACAAGGCCATTCAGAGAATCGATTGTCGATTCGTCTAGAGTCTAGAAGCTTGAACTTCAGTGGAAACTTCATCCACTGATCAGCTTTCTTTCGAACGGCTTAACGAAGCGGAAACAGTGGCAAACTATCGCGGAAGAAACGATAAATTTCAATGGATCCTGGCAAAAGACTGGTTTCTCCAATGCCTCACTAAACTTGCGAAATTATTGTCGGCATCTTTCTCTCAAATGCTTCAGCGGGTCGAATGATGTTTCATTTAGGAAACAGGAGAAACTATACATAATTGTACTCACTGAAACCCTGAAATAGTAAAGTGGCAAAAGGACCCAGGAAAGGTTTTTAGAAAATTTTTATCTAATTTCACAGAAACGAAGTAGGATTTATTTTTAATAAACAGAAGATTTGGATGATTCTATTACGCTTAGACAAAGAAACTCTTCAATCGATATAGACGTCCATTGTAAAAGTAAACCTGTCATAGATTAAGTGGACAATTTCATTGTTCAAGGACCTTCTCTAATGCGTTGCAATTATTCGACGCATCCTTCTCGCGTGGGAGGCCACGTTAACTATACAGAGAATAATAATCGTCCTAGAGATCATTTCCTGCACGACTTACTGTATGACCAAGTGGCTGTTACTCAAAGTGAATGTAAAAATATAAAACGAAACAATCACGCTCCTATTACGTTACGAAAATCTCGATGATGCTCTTCAGCTCTCTGGAGATCATTTGCAAGCCAAATTTCAGATATCTACTACTAGTTTAGAAAACGAATCTACCTTTCAATGCAATTAGCGATCATCTGAAGCGATCGATAATGGTGCAGTTATAGCTTTGCCAATTTTTGAGTAACTGAATCTTGATCGAGGAGAAATACAAATGGAAGAGCAGTAATTGCGCTCCGTTTCGTCTTTTCCTATGAATAATTCATATCGGTGGAAATATCGAATTGAGAGCAACATGATCGAATATAGCTCTCGCTTTCCATCGAATGCGAATTGTTTCAATGCTTCTATTTGTATTTTGCTTGAACGCTTTCGATGGTAAATTGGAATCAATTTGCAATCACTTTCTACAGCTGTACTCTTATCAAATTAATTTATTCTACGGTTCTTGATTCAGTTCATAAGGTAGAGGGTAATTAACTTCTGAAGCGCTGATGAAATTGGGGAAATCTTCGTAAATCTAATTGCCCTCGGCTGAGTAGTTATCGAGATCAAATTAACGATAACGATTTTCCAGAATACTCGACACGCTTTCAAATAAAATATTAGTTCTAACAGTTAACACTCTGATTACTATGTCAATTGCACGTGACACCGTTAGATTACCACACTTCACAATTTGGGAGTAGGTCATACCCCACGAAGAGGACAGGTCGTAAAGACGACTATTTATTAGATCCTCAGCTGACTTCTGATGAAACACAGCCATCATCTATCAATGCTAAGCAGCTTCTAGTGACGCGTTTACTAAAAGTAGCTTCACGAAAGGCTTTGTTACGGACAATATTACGAGGAACAAATCCAGCGGAAGGTACAAAGGTCTTAAGTTAATCATCTTCGAAACCAACGATGCATGACCTAATGGAAAACGATTATTAATTACAAGAGCCTTGACTCCATCTTCGAGATCTTTCCTCCTCCTCTCACTGTATGCAGAAAAAATGAACTCATAAGAAATCACTCACAGAACGAATCAATTTTCGCACAGTAAAATCTCAACTACCAGAACACTAATTACAGTATATGTAACTCAGTTAACAGCTAATAAAGATTGGGCAACACGAAAATTACTAAATTTTTGTTCAAACACTTTATATTGCAAAACGATTTTTCCCCACGCTAAAGTGGACCAGTTCTCCCAGTTATCGTATTATCAGCTGAGATAAATGAAAGTCAATTAATCATAGTACCTTCTGCTCTCCACTTAGATTCGCGATCAGCCTCCCAAAGTGAAATCGGAATTTCCATGCCAGACCGCGCCAGGATATCGATCGACGACACTTTCCTTCGACGTCCGTCGCCGATGGAAAATCGCCACCGCGAAATTGGAACGCTCGGGATCGATATGCCTACGCAATTGGGCGTTAAAATTTTCACTCTTCACGGTGAACCGGTCGAACCGGACTCCTCTCTCGATCCTTTCCCTGGACCTCGAGCTAAGTCGCGTGGTCGAGTCATTAGGAACGATTGTTCGGCCCCAGGAAATGCAGGCAGAACGAAGAGGATGCATATTGAAGATCAGAGCAGAATGGATCGAAATAAAATATTTACGGTGTAAATTCTGGTGAAACCAGTCGCGTCGCGGGATCTGGGTTACGGCACACTTTTTCTGTCAGAGCTGCGCTTCCGGGCTTAAAGTGTGGACCGTCTGGAGGTTTGGAAAGAAGAAACTTTCGAAGACGTGTGCACCGAATTTCATCGGTTGAGAACGGTTCGTGACTTTGATTCTCTTTGAGGAGTCTGGAATGGAATGACTGAGAAATAACTGGGTGGTGATAAATGGTCCAAGGTCTAAGGGACGTTTTTATGGACATTTTTATGCACATTTTAAGTCTCGAATTTGAATTATTTTTAATTAGGCTAGAGAAGTATTTGATACAGATTTTTGGAGCTAATAGTCTTGAAGAATTATAATTTACAGTAAATATTCTGAACTATACGAGTGAGCTACTATGATCTTCCAGGGTATGACGCTCTGAAGCATGTTATTGCATTAACGTGAAGTTTACGTTTAATTTTATGGATACTTGACCTAAAAAAGTTAACATGAATTTACATTTGATCTATCTATATTATGTACGGATAACCTTTCTTTTGGTTTCATGGCACCATCAAAGGAAGACGATCACCTTTTTAATGAACAAGGATTAATTATAAAATGTACAAGAAAGAAATGCAGAATATGTTGTATACGTAGTATGTACTGTGGTATGGAATATTAATCATCAGCCGAAGGCTAAATGCGATAGACGAAAAATATTATAAGGGATAAGAACTAGTTCCTGCGCGAGTCGTGTAAAATTGAATGCGAAAAATTTCGAAACTGGAACGCAAAGGGAATGATATTATGACAGTCGAGGAATTTTCTAAGAGGTCACTTGCCCCCAACGAGTTCTTACCAGCTGCTGCCCAACCGGTGTTGGAGTTGATACGCTCGAAGGGGTAATTTTTGAGAACCAGAAGCCTTTAAACCAGCCAATTGCGTAATAGTTCAAAGGATACTCTCCTCAGGCATAAGATGTTGCATTCAATGATATTTGTATGCAAATATGCACTTGATTGATTCTCTTTATGATTAATGTAGCGTTTTGTGGCGTAATAAAATATTTTGTTCTCCTTGTGTTATATTTTATACGTATACTATATATACATTTTCCTTTTTTTGTAGATCGAAAAATTGATTCACTATGACGAAATTTAAAAAAATAAAAGGTAATATCGACAACAAAAACAAGCACTATGATCTGAAGCTTTCTAATTTTCATGTTCGTTAGCGATACTGCTAATTAAAACATACGAAGTATTTGTACTTCGTCTGAAGTGATTCAACGATTTCGTAAGAAGTAACTGAAAAAAGAATGTCTTTTTTACATTCCCTTCTAATAAAGCTATCTTTCGTCATACATCCGCGAAGGACTTCTAAACTCAAACATAGTTATGCAACCTTTCTTTCTAACTCAATAGTCTATCAACCTATCACATAAAATGCATTTAATATTATCGAGCCTCTCAGCGATACTATTCTTATATGAGTACGTATTTTCTTGCTTAAGAAATCTAAAGACTTCCTCCTTTTCATGTGCATTATAGGAATAGAAGGGGGCGAAAAAAAGAAGAATAATTGCACTGTCAATTACCAAGTGTAGCAATCGTGCAAGACTAAGATGTTAATTGAACACCTCATCAACTGAAACGATCACTTCTCTGAACCTGCGGTTTCCAGTTTCAACATCTCAAGAAGCAAATAAAAACGCCCACCGATCTACGTACGTTACCCTTGCGATTTACAGAAATCGTGTTTCGCGATCACTTATTCGCGCCAGACGATTGCGTAATCCGCGGATTCACTTTCACCAGAAAAATTTTTTTCGAAAGTCCCCGACAATTTTAATTATCATTAGCATCTGTCGCTCCAGATTAAGAGCAGTCGTCGAAACTCTAAATACACGAACTTTATAATTTTGTGCTCGATTAAAAAATGTATAAAATACGCAGTAGCAAAAATTAAACTCAGAAATTATTTCTGCTCGGATTGTTTCTCTTGGATCCATAAATATGGTGACTAAATCTGTAAAGTCTGACAGAAAATTTCTCTTAATGCGTCTGGCGTGTTACTGTAATGTACGATACAGCTTTCTCGCATAATGAATAAATAAATAAATGATTAAGGCCTTTGCTTAGCACCGTGACCATTAGGCGTGCGCGATAAATTAACATTTTGGTCTGTTTCGATGACTGATTTCGCGCTGTTGAACAGTGATCAATGTGAATCGAGTGATGAATTCGAGTCCCTAATTCGTAATCATTATAGAGTGAATTTACTGTGTCTCGCAAAACGGAGAAGTAAATATCGACGGAAGCGATCGATGATCATTGTTCTTGATGGGATCAGTTCCTTTTTTCTCTTTAATGAATACGTAACGGTGGATTAACTCGAGACTGGCAATTGGGTACACTTTCTACTTGCAACTGGCAAAATTACGGCTCATTAACGGCTGCTTGTTAGACTTGAAAAAGTGTGAATCGACTCGAAGGTAAAACACACAAAATGACATTCTGAAAAAAATCGTTCGCAAAGATTTACTTTGACATTAACAGGAACTGCGATTAAGTGCGTCATCGATGATATTAAACATCGTAATTAATGCTTTTCTAGCGTTTAATTGCCTAAAAATTTAGTACTATATTACTTATAATCTTTCTTGCAGTGAGTAAGTAGATCCCACTTAAGCAACATTTAAGAAACAACTATAGTTAGAATTTTATTGCCACATGTTAGTTGCAGCCTGGATTAGAGATATAGGATAAGGCATTTTTTTGTGAAACAAAATACAATCTAGTACATTGATACTTATCGAGCTAAGAGGAAAAGCGTTTATCTTTTTTTTCGGCAATTTGTTAGTAACATGATCGCTTCCGGATCGCAACAGGTGCTAAGATTTAGTGACACTCTCTCACGAAAGCAGTAATTTCGTAAGAGTTTTAATCTAAGTTATTTTTCGTCGGAAAGAATATAAATTTTTGCCACTCGACATTAGTACGTATCTATTACTTGAAAACTGTTAAACTGGATTAATAAGACCCACATGACACTTTCCATTAAGACCTGCTCTTGTTCATTTGCATATAAGATATAATAGTGCACCGAATTTCTTTGGCTGTGTTATATGAGCTATAAAATTAATTTGTAACCGGATTTCAGTAGAAATTAGCTTTTCTTTCATAATGGTACACTAAAGAGTAGTTTTGACTTTAACTACTGGTGTAACCAGTAGGTGTCAATCTTTAGGACATTCGTACAAGATCCAGAAAAGGCAGAAGAAAATAATCAAATAGTTTATCGATTTCCCTTTACGATAAATAATCGAGTAAATATCGTCGGAATGGCAAAATTATACACGAAGTGAATTATCGTTATTTTAGTGTTCCATTTGTCAAATTAAATTTATGATTTAAATTCATTTCAGACAGTAACATATTTGACTGCCTGTATGATATAATCACACATGTCTGCAATAGTCTACATAATTTAAATCAGTTTCATAAAATTTGCTTCTTTGAGGAGTAGAAGATAGAACCTATAATTATTTTCGAAAGAATGCATTAATGGAAGCTTTTCTTTGAAGAAAGACCAGTACACCACAAATACCTAATACGAAATTAATACTCAAAATCTTCAAGTCTCATACTTCTAAATGAAAACAAATAACACCAAAAATACAATACTAAAATTACTAAATTAATATAGACACTCTATCTGATCCACAAATTTCAAACCTAATCCCTGAAGCAACTGTGCATATAATATGTTAACGAACCATATAGCTGCCACGTCTTCTATTCGGCTTCTCGACCTTCTTCTCCTCCAGTTTCTTGCAGCTTCTTCCAACCCTCTCATCGAAAGTATTCAATTCGTGCTGCTCCGCTACATCAACATCCAAAAGGTTTTCCATTGACCTGCGAGTCTGTTTGCAAACGCCACCATTCTTAGGACTCTTCCTCTGCAAGTGGTTCCCATTCTCATCGTGATAATCCTCCCACTCGCTCACTTCGCTTCTGACATCTTCCAAGGACCTCGTCCTTCCCACAGAGCAAGTACAAGGAGGTACACTACTCCTGCAATGTCCCCCAGAGCTCTTGGCTCGACCCCTTGGCGTCTCCATCATCATCATCCTCGGGGACACTGCCACTGGGGACAGTTGAAGAGGCGACATGGCCTGCGGGGGTGGCATAGCGTTTCTGTATAAAGGCGCCAGATAATAGTAATCGCGACCTTTGTTCGAGTTCGTCGCGCTTATCCTAGCTGGCATGTAATTATAGTCTGCTAAATGAGGCGCCATCCACTGGCCCATGGCGTCCAAGGGCATGGGGCGATAGCAGAAGGATGGGCCCCTGGACGCTGGGTGGTTGCGATACATTGGTGGCCATGGACGAGACTGCTTCAGGTCGAAGCGAGGATCCATTCGCGGATCCAATACTCGAATGTCACCCATTTTCCTCTTCGATCGATGACTAGGCTCTGAGCGACAGCTGCAGAATGGCGGGTTGAAAGCGGTGTCAGTGGACGATGATGTGGACATCCATCGCGGATGGTACTAGTTTCGATGGTACCAAGCAGCCATAACTCGCTGCTGGAGGTAGATGGCTTGGTTCGAATAGAATCTTTGAATGGGTCAAAGTAGGACACGCGGTACTGTCAAGAGAATGAAGATTCTACGAGACGAGGCTGGGATATTGACAACCGAAGGTATTCCAGAAGTATCCAGCGAACAAAGGACGGAGTTCACACGGGCCGATTTTCACCACTTTCCAACGAGCACGGAGGTAGCTGGAAAGCAAGCCCTGTCACTTTCGATCTTCCCTTTTCTGGACACTTTTCACTTCACTTTGGATAATCTGATCCCATGCCTTGCGTCTTCTTCTTTGGACCAGGTAGCACACTTATGATATACGCTTCGACGATTGCCCCTCACCTTTCACTGGCTTAATTAAAACGCGAGTTTGAGTATAGATTGTTCTTTAACTAACGAATTTCAAAGGCCCTCGGTACAAAAATTCCAAGAGATTCCGTGGATCGTGGATCGCGGGTCGGAGACGACTGTGCTTAGCTGAGTGCAGCGAAAGAGTGCGTAGCCGACACGTTCTCGTCGAGTGACTTCGGCTCGTTGAGAAACGACCCACTTCTCCTCCACAGCATCGAAACTTCATCTCCCTACCACCGTCGCTTCTATACTCATCCCTAGGCTTCTCTTGCGAGCAACGCTAAGCGAGAGTACGCCATTAACTTCGCAAACTGATATATCTTCGTCGATATTACGACAAGTGGTCTTTCGAGAGACATTATACACTTGTTGAGTGCGACGATTGGACTTCTATTTCCCTTTGATTTTCCATTTAGAGATGCCGGTAATCGGCTACAATTTGGTTAATTATTTCGTAGAAATGATTGAAAATTAGGTACTGCTTGTAAAAACTTGTGACTTCTAGGGTGTATGACACTTTACATTTCTAAATATTCAAAATTTCAAAATTTTGGATAGTCAAATACTCAAAATCTTAGAAATCAGAAACTGTAAATATTCAAAAGCTTAAAATTTCAAGTGTCTCTATTTTTTTTATACATATTATTATAATTACTGTATCTATTCGCTTTTTTGTTTTATCTTAATAAAATTTGTTTCATTCTATGTATCTTTCTTTTTATTTATATTTATATTTTTTTCACTTTTCTGTGCCTCCTATCTACTCCATCTTCTGTCCCTGTAGTTATATATTTGTATTAAAGAATTTATCCCGTAGACATGAAATAGATGAATAATAATAAAAATAGAATTCAAATTTTCAAATATTCCACTACATTGAGCATACCTACATAAAAATTGTTCAATCACAAATCTTCACTCGGGTATGATCTACTCACAGGTTTCACCGAATATTTTCGGTAGAACTCTCCGAAAGGAAAACGTAAACGGCGATTATTCGCGAGAGAGTTCGATAACGTTCTCGAATGATTAAAACGATCCGGACCACGTTCCTTTTCTATCGTCTCCCGCTTTCACTACGCAGGCAGGATCCTTCTCAACGACGACGAGGCCCATCCTTTCGGGTTCGTTTTACTTTAGATAGAAATCGCACAATTACGCGCAGGAAGTAAGCGGAGGCAGGTGGGTGAAAAGGACTGATTCGTCCGGGGGCACGTATCAGCGTAACAGTTCGTTAAAAAGTTCAATCGCGGTCGTAAATAACTCTCCTTTCCGATCTACGCGCAAAATGTAAACCTTACTTTTTCCTGCAATCAATGTTTTTTATCAATTCGCCTTGTTTTTAAACCAGACGTTCTCCTTCGACGAGGCGGTGATTAAGATTCGATACTTGATTGGTACCAACACGGAGTTAACTATATTGTACGATATTAAATATATTTTTCTTTCTCCCTTCTGCGCGATTGTTACTTTTGAAACTTACTTTTCTAGGGACATTATCGCTGAGCTATCCGGGGATATCACGTCGAATCAATTTTCCATCTCAGCTTTCTCCGATACGCTCCGTTAATAATTCGCGACGATGCGGCAATCCTCTCTACTTTTTTTCCTTCCTCTATTTCTACCTCTTGCTCCCCTTTCTTCTATTCCCGGGAAACTATCGCGTGTCAGGGCCCACACCAGATTTCCTTTCGCTTAAGACGGAGCTTGCACGATAACGACTTCCAGTCAGGTGAATTAACGCTTGCGTTACCTGATAACTACCGGTTATTTAAAAACAAAGCGATACATTACTCTGCGATTAAAAATATACTGACATGTGTACTTTGAAAAGGGGTTTGAAAAAGAATAATAAATTTCGCGGATTACGTCAGATGAAGTCTAGACACTACAAGGTTTCAATATTAAAATTTTGTAATACATAAGAATTCTTCAATGGTGTCAGTTGAAAATAACATTTCGTTCTGTTCTTTAAACACTGATCTGTAATATGCATATACGGAGAAAGTGGGATAGCTTGAGATATAAATGAGAAAAAATAAATTTTGCAAATTGCGCCACAGCGAATCGAAACAGCACAAGGCTGCAATATTGAAATCCTTGAATATGGATTCTTGAGATGAAATTTTGCTGTATTCCTTGAACCTTGTTCTATACCTACATGTAGGTTATATTGCGTAAAGATGGAACAACTTGAAGAATAAAAAAAAAAAAAATTAAATTGAAGTATAATTGCACCAAAAACCAGCTTTCTCCTAATATCTAACTCCTGCTAACATCGTATCACGTACAGAACCACACATTCTATAAAAGTGTTCGAAGAATACCACGCTACTTTTCTCTATATCAGTAATTACAAAGAACCGACATTGCACAGGACCAACGAGCCGAGCAATGGCAATTCGATTACAGCCATTCGTTAAATGTCTCCATTACTTTATACACAAGAAATCGAGTGGCTTTCACGTCAAGCTATTCCAACATTTTCTGCACTGACGCGTAATCGTCGGATTGTCGCGATCGAGGGGGATCCGATCGATTTGTTCGGGCATCGAGTAAAAGTGATCGACGCAGATGAATCTCGAAAACGATCGTGGCTCATCGTTGCGTGGAAAGGAGGATCGATGACAGTTTCTCTGGTCAGTCGACGTGTCGTCAGTCAAAATCACCGGAATATGGGTCGTCGAGCGGATAATCGAATCGTGACGCTGAGGCAGACGTCAGATCGATATCGAACCCTTGCGTTTTAGAGAAAGTAGTGGCGCGCGACACGAAAAGTAAATTGCTGTGATCCGGTGGTCTGCATACGGAACGATTATCTGATTGGTGTCGTGTTAAAGCCTCGCGATTTTTGCTACTCGTGTTACACGTTAAACTAGTTATCGATTCGCCTTGTCAAAAATCGGCTTTCGACGGGAAGCTATTCATAAAGTCTTCCTGCGTTCCTTTTATTAGGAGTCGTATTTTTGGGCTGATAACACTTTCGATTCTTATTTACGACAGTATCTGGAGTGGATTTTTTAATATTGGGCAATGAGTAATCTTCCAGCTGGGAAACTATGTCATGGCCTTGACAAGTTTTGACGCTTGCAGTGAAAGTATCGGTAATGCTCATATTAAGAGATGGGGATTATGGCTGAATACTGAATTTTGTTTTTGCATTTTTAGTACATGCGATTTCAAGTTTCTTAATTTCAAAATTTTGCAATATTTTAATATTCTGGTTTCCAAATCTTTAAATACTTAAATCTACATAATAATTTTTAAATTTTTTAAATATTCAGAATCTATTCTATCTGTCTAATTTCTGTGCTGGAAGAACCCAACTATTTTCAAGTACTTGATTTTTGGTTTACTCATTGACGGTACAGAAACTTACGCGAATACGATCACTATGAGAGATATAATTAGTCATAAAACTCTGATTCTGAATCCTGTGAACACTTACAATGATTAAGTTTCCCAGCCACCTAAAATTACAGTAATTTCACAGTTCACAAAATCGCAGCGAATAAACCAGCAACCTTAAAGCGCCAGAAAGCATAGTATAGTACAATTTCCTGCCACCCTTTTGCAATTCTCCAGCGCGATAAAAGTGAACCGACCACTTCCTAAACAATAGCAATATAATGTAATCCACAGTTCTTAAACGATTCGCGGTTAACTTTCTAACGTGAAACAATTACAGTATTGTTCGCCGTTTCACGGCTAAACCATGATACAGAAACGAAAAGATCCGCCTCGATCCTCGAATTTAATATTCCATTTTTTTCACTCTTGAACGGTACACGTATTTATTCGTCTTACTTATTCGTGTTTTGGGACCACCATTACCCACTTTTCTCTTCTCGATATCGCCGTCGTTTTAAGCAACACACCAGGGGTCAAAGTTCTCTATAACTGGCTTGGAATTAACCGCGATTCTTGATACCGGAACCATATATCGTACACGCGTATCCTACTTGCAAGGTAGCGTTATCAAGCCGCAAAAATGCAACCGATCATCTTTCATTATTGGGCGCAACCATAATCGAAGCTATCGCGGGCTTTCTATCACGCCAGTGTATGATTACTCGAGGGACATCACCTTAATAGGAACGGTACTTTAAACGCCCTCAATGGCTGCGCTACTTTGCGCGCAGGATCGTTGCATCGAGCGGCAAGTTATTGTTGCAAAGAGCACTTACTCAATACATTGTAACGATAATGTAATAATAGTAATAGGGACACTGATCTGCCAGTGCTCTCTACTTTTCTAAATACTTTCGAAACCAGCCAAAGTGAGAAACTGCATTCGCTTAGTAAGATAATCCATCAGAGTTTCTATTATAAAATAATTCATTAAAACAAATTGCATGTATTTAATTATCCACTCGTTTCAATTAAAGATACTATTTAATATTTCTGCCCGCTTTACTTTCATAAGGCGTCAGATCATGCTATGCCACCATCAAAGCCGATCAAGATTACAGAAACTGCCACAACATTAACACCACATAATTTTTCTCTTAAATTCGCCTTACGATCAACGCGTGCATTTACCGCGCGCAACAAACACTTGCTGTAGCCCGTGATTCAGGTCGCGGGAGAAATTCAAACAAGGATATTATCTGATCGCGCCTATTACCTTGGAGAACGGGCGAAGGACGATCAAGGATCTACCGAATCACTCTAAGATCTCGGCTCATTTTTCCACGGTGGACGCGCGCGTGTCAGGTCGTCAAGATCGATACAGATCTTTTCGCTCCGAAAACCAGGCGACACAGTGACAGTCTCGATTAAGCGGTCATTCCTCGGCTATCTGATTCCAATATTAGCCTTACAGCCGATTCGATCGTGTCGCAATTTATCCACGGATCGACCAAGTGCAACCTGTTCAGGGCGAAACGCTCTGGCGATCGATCGTTGCGCAATCGTTCCTGCGTTGTTCCTCTATTTTTCCGCCGCCTTCCATCCGGCACCGCGGAAAGGAAAAATCACGCGTCAGGTATTACTGGATCACCATCGACGCGGTGAAAAACTGCTAATAACAAGCCAGCCATACGCGGTTACACGATAAGTCAACAAAACGTGCACCAAAGCGTTTTGCCTCGCGACTTACGCGCGAGCTCTGCCACTGTAATTACCATTCGTCCGGTCCGCTGGTTCGTGGACCATGACTTAACGCGGCACCGTCGAAAAACGCTGGTCGAAAGCGAAACGCGTGTGGAAACGCTGGAGACTGGACCTTCGCACGCATTCCGATAATTAAGTGATTGGAGAGTTCTGGTCGTGAATGGGAACGTTGATCGGGATCGATGATCTATTGAAATTGAGACTGTCCCGAGATCTACTTTTTCTGGGCGTCGCCAGTGAACTTGAATCTTCTCGATTTTTTGCTGCTTTCACTGTTGTTATCTATACTGCCTAACTATGGGGAAAAACAGTATCTACTAAAAATAACGTACTGCGTTTTTGCACTAGAACAAGACGTAAAATGTTTAATATTATTCAAAAATGTAAAATTCTCAATTTCATATTTTTCTGTAATTACTACTTTTTCTTCGTTGTTGGCAGTACAGGTTTCTGTTCTGATCCAACTGGTTAGAGTGGTATGAAGCTTGAGTTTTCGAATTTTTCGACTGCATATTTTTATTTTGCAGAAATATGGGGTAAACGAAAATAAAAATTACGCCATTAAAGAGTTTGTGGTTTTTAAGTTAAATAGGTATTATTAATAATGATGTAGAAAAATATACTGCACGCCAAAAATATTTGATTACCTGACTTTATATTACTTTCTGTACTAACAAATCTGGAATGATTCTATAATGGTTTAGTCTTTATTCAAATTTAATATGGAGACTTCTTTATTATTAATTCTTTTTTATTTTCCTACTATAAATGGTCAGTAAAGTTGACCTTTTTACTAAGGCGTGCTTCTATACTTTTAGCTGACAGTGTAGTTTGTATGATGTCTTGTGCTCATCACATGGAAGCTTAAGCATTTGAGGCTTTAAGATTGAAGTTTGAACACTCAGTCAATCCTCCAAATTCTTGAAATTAGAGTGAAGAAATTACCAATAATTCCGTAACACATCTTCTTTTTTCACTTACTATTAGTTTGAATTTTAAACTTTGAACTTGATTATGAACTTTGAAAATGAAACTTGGTAAAATAGGAAAGAAAAATCGTTCGATTTTCTGAACCTAACAAAATGGTGTACTCCATTAAAGATTCTAGGTCTTACAATTTAAGGTTCCAATCCAAAAGTTCCATCACGTACAGTTTCAACCACAGCTTCAGTTTCCAAAACTTAAAACTCAAAGCTAATTTTAACAAGCCCATATGGTGTAAGTCTGTATCAATTTGAATTGCAGGAAAATGTTTGTTCATTGTCGTTTCGTAGATCGAAAAAAGCGCGATGTTTCGGGTTTCTCTGTATCGAGTAGAAAGTCGATTGGTCTCTCAAAGTTCGTTGTAATAAAGACTTCGGTTCTGGACCGACTGGTCAGACATTTTATTCGATAGTGTAACGCGATAAAAATTGAAACGCGATTCCGTGAAGTTTAACGGCCGGTCAATGTTATGCGGGGTGGAATGCACGATATTTGGAACGAGTACAATTTGATTCCACACAGGCCTTGGATCGCAGCATGGATGAGCGGCGATCTGTAACGTATTTACAACTTCGCGGCCGTTTGGAAGTGGCAAACGTTAGGCGGATGATTGAGAGAAAACGGCGAGCTGGCGAACATCACAAAGAATTCGTAAGAAAGTTGATGACCATTAGATCCGCCTGGTCGGACTTTGTATTAGTTTGTGTATGTCAACGCGACGTTCCTGACCCAGATTTCTTTTAGGGTGAGAGCTTTAAATAAATTTTTTATTGCTTCTGATATTACTCGAGCGCATACTTGCCTTTTATGGTGTGATAAGAGTTGTAGTTACAACCGAACTCTACTTCAATGGAGATATGCGAGATTGGTGAAAGACGGAGATGAAAGAACAGGCTCCGAGTCTGCGGCGGAATTGAAAGTGGCGGCACAGATGAAGTATACAGGATAGACTAGACAGTTTATGGAGATTCGTGTATCATGTTCTGAAATACCGACTTCTTGAAAAATTACTGGTTTTCAAGCGCCTTCTATAATTTTCGTGCGGTTGGTGTAGAAAACGCACTGATTTTATCAATGATCATACCACCTAATATACAAGGAGTCCCATTAAACTATCCTCCTTATTCAACCTTACAATTTCAAATTATAAGCGAAATTGCTATTTACAGAAGATATATTCTGCAAAAAAACTTATATCAGAGTGATACTATTTATTCTAAGTGAGATACCTAATTTTTGATATAAGAAATAATAAATTCTAGCGATGAATACGAATCACTAATGAAGGTAATAAAGAAAAAAGATTACAAATTTTAAGGGAAGATAGTACATGTCCCAGGGACCCACAAGGAGATAGATGGAATCAAAGTACCATCGATCTTTCTTCAAAAAAATCTTAAAGTCTGAAACTTAAACTAGTAAGCCAAAGACATCTGGACCAATAGTTAAGCTGTTTACTGGTCAGAGTGGTCCAGAGTAGCCTAGACTAGTCCACGGAGTTCCTGCAGAGAATCACCAGGACGATTCGCGCCCGCTGGACACTCTGGAGCGAGTGACCAGAAGAATAGAAACTAATTATGCACTGTGTTATTCTTAAGCTAGCTACATCGATTATTCTGTCATGTTTTCTACTAATTTTTTTTTACTATGGAAGTTTTTGTTCTGTTCGAAGACTGTGAATCGTTCTATTGATCCTCCATTCTCTATAAAAGATTCCTCAATTTTAATACTTTTAAGATTTAGATGAACATCACACCCACATTCAACGAAGACATAGATTTGCTGAGGGACTACTAGTTTGTAAAGTTCTGTCTATACTTCCTTGTTTTTGGGGCGGCTCCCTCGTTATTGATATTCTCCTATTCTTATTTTGTTTTTACACTAGTTTTCGCTTTACTCTGAGTCTGAAAATCCTTTATTGAACGATTGTATTTAATTTCGCGTCAATATTATAATTTTAATTCTTAGTACTCATAGCAGTGCACTCTTGTTTCATGTACAGCTGCTAACGTTGAGCGTGACACAAAATGGTAATGAAGCTTTTGAGTCCCAAAAACGTGAAACAAAAGAAAACATTGCTTCTTCAGTTTATCTTGTACAAGTAGATATTCGAATGTGTTGGCGGCGCCAATGTTTGGTGGATAAAATAGAGAGTCGGTGAACTACTTTGACAGTTGCCGGTAAAGCAGTAATCTCTGAAAGGTAATCTCATTCTTTGAAGGTATTTATGAATTATACTAAAAATATATTCATCAATTGCTATAACGAGGCTACAAATTACTATGCAATACTGTAAACAAGAGTAGGTTCATCATTCCATATAATTATTTTTCACACATCGTGACTCGTGAGCCACTTTACCATTTTTATGTCGAAACCAACGTTATCGATTCAGTCTGGAAAGAGACTACTGGCGGTGGGAACTACGATTAAATATTGCCGGGAATATTTTAAATTTGAATCGATTTAAATGGATCGTAATACTTTTATCTTAGAATTTTTATGTAGTCAGACCTGAGCAATTTGTAAGGACCGAGTAAAAATAGGCTGCAAAATAGGAATAAATAACTTCATTTCGATGCTAGACCTATTTTTTATATTATCTTTCATATAAAACAGAGATATACAAGATTTTAGAGAATTATTCTTACCCTATTACTATAAACATGAAAGTAGTCAAATGGATGGGACTTAGAGTATTTTACAGGGATATATTCACAGGAAAGACTTTGAAATTCGTTAAACCTATCAAATGAGATTCGGAAAGCTTTCAATCCTTTTCACATTTAGATACATTTAATTTTTGCATTTTTGTCTACCGAAGAAAACTAAATTACAAATTACAGGTTCAAATATACCTACATTTACGTAATTTATTTTCATTTGTTAGAATTTATTTAGCGATTGATAAAGATGATACATTTATTAACATAAAACTAACTCGTTCCAAGTCAAACTGTTGGTCACCTTAAGAGGCTAAGAAGAATGGAAAAACAGTGGAAAAATCGCTGGGTGTTGCCAACCACCTTGGTAAACATGTTGTCGCGCAATGCCCACGCGATTTACTGTAAATGGAAATCTACTGACCAACGAGGTGTTATGGGTGACGAAACCAGGTAATCCGTGAAGCGATCTTAGCAAATGTGAAAAATAATTATAATAAAATCATATTTTCAATCGAGAAGTTCACTTGATATAAAAGTATTTTAATTATATTGAACTTCTTATTTTTAATTATGAGTTTCAAGCAAATTGCTACAGTACTTCGGCCAACTAATTTTTATATTTAAGAATATTTACCACGACCATTAGTATAGATCTTATGAAATTATCTGCATCTTATTTCTGGACTTGCTAATGCATTAAGAAAACATATAAAACCTTCGTATTCCTAATTACAAAACCCGACCCATCTGTTATCTACAATATTTCTCTACATTTTGCACCACATAATTACATACTTCAAAAATGGATCAAATGTACGCTTAGTTGATCATTACCATAAAAGTAGCAGTCGTTAAACTTTTCGATCAATTATATTCCAACGTGTGTTATACTTGCTAGAGCCATTATAAAAAATATTATAACGGTAAACATGATTATACATGTGTTCCGTGCGTTTTTCTAATTCCAAATTATACTTCTTTTTAATTTCCAAGATCCTCGAACATTCTAGAGAATAAGATTCAACATCCAATCATTCTAGCTAACACAAGTGAATGAATAAAAATGAAATATTTTGAAACATTCTATTGAGCCTACAAATTCAAAACCAATTTAAAAGAGCATGCAAACAAATCACTGATATCAATTTGACTCTTACGTGAAATCATTTCAGTCGACAATTAACTTGTGGACCCTTATCTAAAGTGGAACAATCGTTCCCTGAATTCTCATCTCTTAGCTGCATTAATTAGCCCGATAACAGTGAAACAAGAGAAGACTTCTTGTCAGAGAAATGTCAAGGTTCACTAGCCACCGTTCGTGAGTTACCTTTACCGCATGAATCACCGACGTCTTTGCACGATGCCACTGTGGCATTGACCCTATTCCACGTACGTACATGCTGCATAATTCAATCAAACTTGTCGCAGAGAAATCGTGCAACCTTGAACCCTGCAGCACAGCAGCGTAAACCTGCTAGCCACGAATTGTCTCACGTCTGACTAAATCTCTGAATAATAACAAATCTGAAGACTAGAATTAGCAGAGCACGTGAAACTGGTCCGAATTTTGTTATGAAATCAAGGAATATTCACTCTTTCGCGATAAATCTCTGCAAGAGAGGCTTGAATCAGCCAAGTGTCCGAGGACTCGCGTGTTCATACGTCAATAAACGTCAATTTTCACTAACGGTACCAGCCTCGATCGGTCAATCATCTCGGACGTCGTACCGTGAGACAAAACGGTTTCGCGTAGCGTACGACACGAACGAAATCAGTGCTTGGACATCGCAACGCATGCAGCTGAATGCATCGCGGCCCGCTGCACGTGCACCGTACCGAGGAGCGAGTCTGTGCAACCGTGCACACTCGTCACGTGCAGTTTAGACGGAAATCGTTACGTCGCGATTTCAGGAATCAGACTCGCATTACGCTTCGCTGATTCGACACACTGCAAGGAAATGATGTCTGTATCTTGTTCACTTAAGGAAATACGAGAGATATTCCGTGAGTAATGGTCCTCGTAAAAACTTATTAGGAAAAGAACTCAAAAATGATCGAAAAAGTGAGAAGTGGTTAAGGAACGTAATGGTCGGTGTGTCGGTAATTAAATGTGACTATAATCATGGATTTCTGTACTTTTAAGATACTGTTGAGAGGGTGCTTCAGTAGAATTAGAATTTCAAAGGAATAGATAACAATAGACGCTTCCCATGGTTTATTCGCAATTCGAATTGTTTGGAGTGAATTTCATAAAATTTCATAAAACATGGTTACTATGAAATGAATGAATGGATTAATTAAAAATAACTTTATCTACAACATGGCGAATCTAATGCGATGGTCGACGTTCAAATTGCCAGTTATATGAAAGAAAAGAGGGAAGGTAGCTCATAGATCTTGATTAACACGCAAAAATGGTAGATCTTTTTAACCACATTAAACTAACTGTTCGCGAATTAAGTTTTTGTGTAGCAAAGATGCACAACATTTAATTACGCCTTGTTTCTTATACGGCGGTCTACTTTATGTAACCCCGGAAGCGTGGAATCATGCAATTTGTCACAGATTTTTGTTCTGGTATCCCGTAAAGTAAAAAGACAGCCCAACATCCGGATTGCTGTCGCTAAAGCGTAATGAAGCATCTCCATGTTATGCAATTCACTGTATCGTCGCAATTTAACAATGATTCTAATTGGATACACTGAGTTCGACGAAAATTATAAGCAATTTAAGTCTACCTTCGTCTAGTCGACATTTCCGTAACATAACTGCTGCTATCTGTTTGTTGCTTGAAGATGTACCTTTCATTTTTTGATGTACACTGCGCTTGTTACGTAAAAAGGAACTTTCCTTTCGATAGCAAGTCCTGCCCGACTTACGTAAAGCAAATCACCTCTGAATCTGAAAACAAGTGTAACGTCTCCCTTGTTTATTCTCGAGGCAATTAAACGTACGTGTATATTCGCGGTGATTTAGTAGGCTGGGTGATTAGGTGTACAGCTATGCAAATTTTCACGTTTCAAACACTTGGACGTAAACAGGCATTTGCTCGTGAAACAAGCTACCGCGTTAAACAATTCACAGTTTCTCGTCCAACGAGCCGCGAAGCGACTGTTCTGCTTATACATATTTAACAAACTAATTCTCGGCAAATAACTTTATGGATCACACAAACTTTTACTCTAATATAATTCTAAAAAAATGATTTTAGCATCACGATGCCAATTATGCAAGTTTCGTTTAAACGTCATAATAATGTCTTATTTCATTCTCTCCTAAATTTAATTTATTTTAAACAGAAAACAGAAAAAATTTGAGGAAAAGTAAAAAATTGATTTGTTTTACCATCACAAATTTGTTGATATCGTGAAACTTGAATTAGCGACGAGCCAAATAAGACAACGACTCGCAGACATAATTCCAACATAGGTTGCCATCGAACTGATTCGTCTTAATGACGCAGATGCTACTTTTAAATCGTCATGTTTGGAAGTGGCCATATCGAGGGGTCGCGGCGTGGGTCGTTGCGCGCAATCGTCGTTTCTAAAGGGTACGAAGACGAGGAGGAAGCGGGAGAATGTAAAAAATGTGAGTTACAAGCGCCGCGCGCGCAAGTGAGCGTGGGCCGCTCATGGCCAAACGACGTGTAGGCCTCACCTGCGGCAATCTTGTTTCAGGAAATGCGCGCTACCGTTGCATACACGCCGAATGACTATCACGTCGCGTTGCACCTCCAAGTGCAATGCCAGTCGACAGAAATTCATTGGAAATCGAATGACTAACTCGCGCCTTGGACGTGAGGGAAATCGATGCTGTGATATGAAGTTCCTCAGGATCTTTCAAAATTGGAAACCCTTATCTACATCGAGATTCATAATTAGACTGAATTTTTATGCATTCATACAAATTTGAGATGTGTAAAAAGTTACAGTATGCTGCGATAATTTCAAGATTTTATAAAGGTGAATCGGTTCAGTTTCATTAAACGCTGTAATCATTTACCCATGTTTGATTGACGTTGTGCTTTCAACCATATAATAGCTGTAATTATTAAATAGACGTTTACATAACTGAAATGACACAGACAAGGGTACAGTGGTTCAGATAATAGGAGCTCAGTTAACAGTATGTTAATTAAACACCAATTAAAATTTCATTCATATAAACAAGGAGTTTAAAGTTACAGAGTTTAAAGTTACAGAGTTTAAAGATGCAAGTAGAACTGCGCTATCGATTTTTCGAGGATAAATATACCTAAATTTGCTTTCAAGATTATAACAACTCTGTACATTCTTTCAAAGCATTTCTACTCTACTTTCATCCAACGAGAAAGAGAAGAGTTACGACGACGTTCGAATATCAATCCGTCAGCGGAGAAAATGAAATTACACGGGGAATCGCGTGGTATTCAACAGGTGAAATGCATCGAGAGGCATTCCGACGGAATAGGAATACAAATATTTGCTAATCGACGTCGAAGGCGATGTTGTAAATAGCCGTGACGCCTTTTCCTAGAAACGCCGCGAGTGAAATTTATTGCTGGCGATGTGGCTGCGAGCGACAGGGAGAATAGTGATGTTCGATCGACCATTAGCGTCTGAATATTACCATTTTTACGTTCGTTTAATGAACAACGTGCACAGGATCAACGAGATCGAAAGCACCTATCCCCTGGACGCTTTCATAATCAGTCGATGACTAACTCCGTGCAGCGTATCCACACCGTGCAAGGCATGTCGATGACGTAAGTAAGCGGCGAAATACTTTGCATGTGCCGGCGCCACATGCAAAGCGCCTTAATGTCGCGGTGCATCGAGAACCGAGGCTGTCACACAACTCTACAGACCATTTGTTGCAAATCAAAGCTTTCGCGTGGTTTAACAGACATTTCCGGCAAGGAAGGAAAGTTTCGCAAAGTGTTACTGCTATTAGCCCCGAATTCCATTGTGTCAGTTAAATGCATTTCAAAAAGAGAGGAATGTATTCAAATACCAGATAGAAAATCTACCGCGATAAATTTTAAATTCAATTGCAGACAGCTTGCAGCTAGAATGCATTCCCATGACTCTCTGAGTGCAACTTCCAACGGAGGACGATAAATTGCAACTAACCATGTAATGACAATCAAGCTTCGCGTTCGCTTCAGTAATCGCTTTAAGACGGTTTCTCTTAGCCATCGCGAGAAAGCCTACAGATAATGAACCAGCTTTATAAGCTTCAGGTCTGTCTCAAAATCCAGTAGAATCTCTGACTGATAGATTACTCAAACTTGTTGCATTCTGATACTTCTACCCCCAAAGATTCATCATGGAAGAAAGAGTCCTACCTATTTCTAGGTTTCATCGTGAGATTGAATATTTTACCTGACTGTCATCGAACGTTCCCTCTTCCCAAATAGGATCGTCCCATCCTCCAGATGATCCGGAAGATCCCCTGCGACCCGGATCCCACGAGTTTCTCTTCGTATTATCCAAGGAGTCCGTGGAGAGCCTCCTCCTGTCATAGGAGCCTCTTCGGCTAGAAAGCGGCACCGCGAGCTTCCCATCTTTCCTCAGACTCCCGTTTGAACCCGTGGAAAGATCTGTGCTCAACGTCACGTTCAAGTTGCTCCTGAGATTTCCACTGGACCCAGCCATGCAGCTCTTCAAATTGGACATGCTCTTAGTCTTCAGGTCAGTGTTCGAGGAGCCAAAGCTGGCCTTCAGTGTCGCATGAGACGTTGGCGAGGATGCAAAAAGGTTGGACAAATTATTAGCTTGCTGGCGAGAATTCGGTCTCTGGAGACTGGTCATCGACTTGGCTACGTAGTCTCGTCGTAGAGGAGAATTGTAGTTCGACGCAGTGTCCTTTTTCAGGCAACCCATGGAACGACCTATGGGGTCTCGTCGGAGCGCTGAACCTGCTATGGTGGCTCCGTAAGTATCCTTTCTCGAGTGGTTTATGGCTCCCATCGACGCACCCAATGGGTTCTTCCTCAGAGTATTGGGAAAACTGGAGGGGTGCAGCTCTCTCTTTGGTGGAGACATCGGTAGACCCAGGGATCCTCTTCTACCAGGAGATGTTCCTGTGTAAGCCTCTCGTCGACTGAGGGAGTCTCTCCTAGTTTGATGTGAGTTCCCCAGAGATCCTCTTCGATTCCAACAGTTTTCCTTTGCATGCTTGCCATGAATATCGCAGCAGCTTGAATCGATCTCCACCTTGACCAGCTCTGGGTTGTTGTGCTGTTGCTCCAGTTTGACATCTCTAAAGAGAGCCTCTAGGCGACGTATCGCCGCTTGCTGATGCGCAGATGTTGACATGTTGATGGTAGAGTAATCGATTTAATGAGACCTTCGATGGCTTCCTTTTTACTGTGATTGGTTTCACTGGAATCTAGTTCCTTCACTACTTGCTGTCAATAGCGTACGAGGCCACGATCTCAAAAACACTGGTCATAGTTCTATAATACAGAACCTTCTCTTCGTTGCTTCAAGCCACCAGCAATTTCGAGAATGTAAATACACTCAATGAGTATTGTTCCACGTGAACCAATCTCTATTATTGTCACGCTACGCTGGTACATTAAATTCTATCTCAATCAAACCAACAACTTCGTCCTCGTATCCTCTATTTCTAATACAGACACGATCATATCTCAAAGCATGGATCAAAGATGTAATCTAAAGAGAAGCAACAATTTCTCCAGACAAAAATGGCACAGAAGACGTAATCACAAAGCACCCCGAGTTATGTTCCCTCGAAACTCGTCTCGACAATTCACGGAACGGAAATGTGATCGTAGGTTACATGGAAACGCGTGTGCGTCGTAACACACGTCCGGTGAGGTACTGGGGGACTCCGTGAGGAGAGAGACCCGAAGGCCTCAAAGGAGCTCTCCATACGGATCCCCACCAGACCCAGTGGCATTCGCAAAGTCGAAGTCTCCATATTAGGTCAAACCTTATGGGTTTGTCGCGCAAAACTGCGGGAGAACATCGACACGACCCTGGCAGACAGGCGTAATCGGGTCGAGTGCCAGCTTACTTCGCCATTGTCGGCTCCACTTTCTTCTGTTTATGGCCTATCTCTCCTCGTGGTTCGACGCCACCGCCGCGCTGTCATCGACGTCGCGCTACCAATGTTCGTTCCAGGTTCGAAACGAGTCGTGGCGCGCGTTTTATCGCGGGTTTTACGAACACGCCTGTATTTTCCCTGCTACGATTCGGTTTCATTGAAATTGTTTCGTGCTGCGTTCTTTCCAGCGCGGGAACCGGTTGCTCGAGTCGCGGGGATTATTCTTGGCGCGGTCGAGGTGACAGTGCCGTTTTTTGAAAACGGAACATTTACTTGTGTTATTGCTCATGTTATTTGAAGAATAAGTGAGGTATTTTGATGAGTACGAAAGCGTGAAAAGTTGATCAATTACGTCGAGGTAAGTTTTTTTAGTATCAATTTGTTGACTTGCAAGATTACAAGGAAAGGTATGCCTCTTGTTATCTGGGACAGTACATCGTTATGTGTTTGTAGATATTCTATATCAAGTACACTGAAATCCTCCCACGTCAGTGGGAATTTATCTCACCATGTTCAATAACATCGTAAAACTCTTTTACAGGCCTTCTAAAGAATTCTGTGAGAATAATTTTGAGTATTTGACTCCCAAATAGTCGTAACTCTTTGACTGTTAAAACTTGACCCACCGTCTTAGTAAAACGATGAAATCATTCGTATATTTTTTGTGCCTCTGATTTAAAGGAGCCCCTGCCTCTGGCAAACCAACGAAAGGGAAAGATGTTTATTGCCCATTACTAGGAGTGAAAAAGTCGGTGAGTCAGAAACCACTACGGCTGACACGATAAAGTATTATACTACTTCAGAGAAACCTTTAGAGCAACGTTATTATGTAAATATATTTAACACCAGGAAAATTTATAAGAGAAGTTGAAAATAATGAATTCATAATTTGCGAAGTACAAGGTGTTTACTGTATGGTTTCATTGATAAATGTGGGAATACTACGTCGGTAACTCCCATTCATGATATCCAGTAACAATGTCCTTAATTAATCCCTGCATCGCCAACAAAAAGTGGTAACAGAGAGAACTGGTATCTGCAGGTGTGAACTTTCGCAAGTGCAACCAGATGGTGCTGCAATTCTCTTCTAGTTTCAATAAGCATTCGATATATGTACGTACACACAGCTGATACAGCGATACAGCTTTAATATTTAAAACTCACGATAAATTAAATGTACGAGTTACTTACTTTATTTGCCTCTATTTTAATGAATAAATGTACTATTTTTACTAAGTTAATTCCAGCTACAAATAATAAAAGGAAAAAGAATTAACTACTCGCAGAGGAACAATAAAAATAAAAGTACACCATTGGAAACATATCTTCTGACTCGAAAATATTCTAAAATTTTAATATCTGTATCAAATTTCGGCGAATCAACTTCGAACTTAATCACTGCCAACGTAATTACACAGAGCACGTATTATAACGCGCACGTGTCACTATTGAGTTACTAGGCTTCTCTTCGACACCCACATAAAGCAGCCGTCGATTCCAGTTCACCTTGACGGTCGAAGGTGTATCGCGCTTTTAGTTCTGCTAGGAAAAGGTGTACCCTTTCGGAAAAGCGACACGCTCGCAAGTGTCGAGTTTCCAGAAGAATATACCGTGACAATCGCGAACCGCTAACACAACGCACATTGAATTTTTCCCTCGCGATTTACGTCTTGCTTTTCAATCTGATCTTACTCAACTGACTACCAATTCTCAAGCAAAATGGGTATTATAATGGAGCACTTGTCTCAGAAAACGAATACGTTGTGTCATGGCTTAATTAACGCGTTAATTCCCTCAATATTTTTTTCATTCGATTGCGTCACAGGTATTCATTAACATTGAAATCAGATTTTATCGCGGAATCGTCGCCAAGTATGCAGCGCCGCAAAAATCTCGGAAAATCGTGCCTGCCTACGCGAGAAGACCATTTTCGTTTACGGTATGATGCATCTTCTAATTGTGCGAGGCAAAAGACGCATCGGTGGTCGATTTGCATCTCCTAACTGCGTCATTGCGCGCAACACGATCCGCGATGTGCTCAGGAATGAGCATTAGAATTTCGAGTGTGGGCGCTCGAACCTTGTCAGGAGTTTACCAACGCGGTAATCGACAATGTTACGCCTATCGAATTAAATGAAACATTTTAACTCGCTTCCTATGACACACACGTTTGCCAGGCAAATTAAAAAACTCTGGAAATGGTATTTCATCTGCCTGAATAATTTCCTCGTGGACTTCATTCTATCATTTATTCCCTTATCATTTTTATTCCCTATCATTTATTATTATTATATCATTTATTCCCTTATCATTTTTATTCCCTATCATTTATTCGTTTATTCCCTTATTTTCATGAATATTGCAATTCCTACAAAGCTGGTGGTTTGGGATTTAGATAAGCTATCATCTGGGAGTGTACCAGACTAACTGCAAACAGGAGTGATAACGATGAACACGAGTTTAATTTAATCTGAATGCATCTAAATGCATGTGTTACTCGATCCCTAAATATTAATAAAATAAGTAGTTTAGAAAATGAGATTCTCATTATCACTGGGAATATTTAATTTGCATCGCGATAGATTCTCTATACTGGTTGAAGAATGCAGATACGCATGGTCACTGATGTCGCAAGAGTATCCAATATGGATCGATGAACTGGTTTATCCGCGATAATGGAAAGGGACAAAACAGGCCGTGACCCATTGACTCATTAACACCTCCAAAGACAGAAAACTCTGCCAACAATTGTTGGC